>NW_024088095.1:0-62804 GCF_009730915.1 Dioscorea cayenensis subsp. rotundata
TTTTGTGTTAATGAAAAATTGTTTAATCCTTTCTCAACCCAACATGGTATCGCGAGAGGTTTTTCTAAACCTGATTTTCCATTGTCTCGTCCCGCGTCTTTGTCTCGATCGTAGCGCCCGCCCTCGGCGACACAGCGCCGCCGTCGACGGCGCCGCCGCCCACCAGCCGCCCGGCCGCCGCGCGCTCGCCCGCGCCTTACCGCCCAGCCTTAGCGTCACCAGTCACTGCTCTACGCCAGCAACCGGTAGCGCCGCCGCCCAGCGCGCATCTGCCCGCAGCTGCCAACCGCCCGCCGCCCGTCACGCCTGGCACTTGCCAAAGCAGCGCACGAGGCTTTTCGCCCAGTCGCGACCATATGTCAGCGCCGCGGACCTTAGCGCCGCTACGCCCAGCATGCGCCAGCTTCACTGCCGCCTTCGCAACAAGCGCCCGCCCAGCGCGCCCTCGCCTCGACCGGCCGCCCGCCGCCTGTAGCGACCAGCCGCAGCCGCGCGCCGCCCGCGTCGGCCGACGCCGCTACGGCCTTAGCGTCAATGTGCCGCTGGGCCCGCACGCTGGCGCCCGGGCTGCCTCGCGGCTCACAAGCGCCCGCGTCAGCCTTCGCGCCCGCCCTGCGCCACTAGCCATTACTGCGCTCGCCCTCGGCCCTCGCAGCGCCCGTGTTGCCGTTAGCGGCGCCGCCGCGCCCCTCGACCAGCAGTGTGTTTTTCCATAGCCTCTGCCCGAGTTTCTTGATCTGCAAAAGGCGGACGTTATGCTCGATGGCGAGAAATTATAAAGCATGGTCGTCCACTTTCACGTGTGCTTCTTCGCGGACTTAATCTTTGGGGTCATGTTGATGGTACCCGTCCGCCTCCGATTTCTTCTAGTGCCGCCTCTTCGGCTCTTCTTCGTCTCTGATTATCGGTAGCGTCCTCTTCCACGTCTCTTGACTTGCTCGAGTGGGTGAGGATGATCTTTCGTACCATTGCTATCATCTGTCGATCTGTGAGCTTCCTATTCGCTTGGTCGTTTGTGATCTTTCTGACCAAAGGCGATTTGGGATCATCTGCGCACTCTATCTTCCCTTCGATCGGGCGTTGCGCTACTCCTTGCTCTGAGACTCTCACATCTACCTATCGGCGTGAGGGCGTACATCTCGGATTTCTTTGCCGTGCTTTCGGTGATTTATGGCGTCGGTGTGATGAGATGACACCCTCTCCTTCTCCGACACGTGCCCGAGTGTCTTGCCATTGCTCGAGGATCGTGATTATCTTCGCACTTTATGAGTTTCTCATGCGTCTTCGCCACGAGTTCGAGGCCGTTCGGGCTCGGCTACTGCCGGGTTACACCTCAGATGCGCTAGTGATACTCGGCATATGTGCTTGCTTGAGGAGACTCGTCTTGGTCCTTAGATGTGGTTCCACCACTGCTTTGCTCCTCACTCTGTTCTTCTTTGCTCCCCAGCGAGCACCCAGTCTCGATCATTGCTCCTTTGATGCCGTCTCACGGTCTTAAGCGCTCTGTCCAGTCCTCTATCTCGATCTCGGGGACCCGGTTTCTAGTGCACCTCCTCGGCCAGTCGAGTTCGGTGTCATTCTTTGCCATGCTCACAGCCATATTCGTGCTTGAGTGTCGCATAGCTTCAGCGAGGCTCGAGATAGCGACCTGGCGCTTGACCCCCACCCACCCTCGCTACTCAAAGTGGTCCGTTGTCTGGCGGCGGTTTTCAGCAACTTATTCGTGACTTTCCGAGTCGAGATATCTCCTTCTTGACCCCGAGTACTCACTCGGGATGCCTCCGGCGTCTCCACTCACCCATCGATCGCCTCTGCCCCCTCTGGTGTTCTTCATCCTCTTGGTTACTTGACTCCGGAGCTTCTTTTCATATGACCTATGATGCTACCCACCTTCACTCTCTTCATCCCTTTTTCTTCCGATCTTCGTGTCATTATTGCTAATGCACGACACTCCCTATCTAGTCGTGGCCTCTTACCACCACTCATTTTCATATTCATGATGTTGCCTTTGTACCACAGCTCTCCATGAACCTTATTTCTGCTAGCCAACTCGCTTCTCTTGGCTATCTTGTTATTTTTGATGAGTTTGGTTGTCGTGTGCAGGATCGTCTTACTGAGGGACCCTCATTGGGTAGCCATCGCCATGAGTGGGGTGTATGTGCTCGATCATCTTCAGTCTTCCATCCTCTTCTACATTCCAGTGACCTCTATTTATTGTTTTTCTCTTGTTCGTTTCCATCGGTGGCATCATCGGCTTAGCCATCCTAGTGGTTCTCGTCATGTCTTTCTCTTATTCATCGAGGGCGTTTTTTTAGGTCGTGTTTTAGTTGATAATTCTCATTCTTGTTCGGGTTGTAAGCTTGGCAAAGCAGCTACAACTCCCGTATCCTTCAGTGTGTCTAGAGTGCGGGTCTCCGTTTGAATTAGTTCATTCGGATGTTTGGGGTCTGCCCGTTTGTTTCCAAAAGGTGGACATCGTTATTATGTTATTTTTTTGTTGATGATTTCTCTCGTTACACTTGGATTTATTTTATGCGTTCTCGTTACGAGTTTTTTTAAAGGTTTATATTGATTTCTCTAATATAGTGCGTACCCAATTTTTTTACGCCACCATTCGTACTTTTCCGTTCGATTCGGGGAGGAATATCTTTCTCATGAGTTTCGTGAGGTTCTTGCCTCCCACGGCACTCTTCCTCGACTCTCTTGTCACGGTGCCCATGCTCGAGAATGGCCTTCTTTGAAAAAGACATCGTCATATTCTTGAAACCGCTCGTACTCTTCTCATTGCCTCCCATGTTCCCCCTCACTTTTTGGGGTGAGATCTGTCTCTCTTCTGTTTACCTCATCAATCTTCAACCCTCTTCCTTTCTTGAGGGTTGTAGTCGAGGGAATGTTTTTTCTCCGACCCACCACGTTATTCTCATCTTCGTGTGTTTGGTTGTTTGTGTTATGTCCTCCTTATGCCTCGGGAGGCGGACTAAACTTTTACCTTTCGATCTATTCCTTGTGTCTTCCTTGGTTATAGTCCACGAGCACAAAGGCTATCGGTGTTATGATCTGTTACACGTCGCCTCCAGTATCTCGCGTGATGTCTCTTTTTGTTGAGGATCGTCCTTTCTTTGTTCCTTCCCTTCCTCTTCTTCTCACTCCTCTACTACATCGACCCGATGTTCGGTTTCTCATTGTGTCCTCACCACCTCCTCTGTCCCCCACCTCCACATGTCTCTCCTCCATCTGTTTCACCGTTGATTTGTTGACCCTCATGTCCATGTTTCTATTCCGCTCCTCCTCTTCTGGCGAGTCACCCCCGGCGCCAGCGGTTTCCTACGATGTGTTCCCTGCGGATGATCCCCACTGCGTCGCTATCCTCTTCGTGATCGTCATCCCCACGATCGCCTTAATCTTGCCTCTCGACTTCTTGACCTACCTATTTCTCCCTCAATGGCCCTCGAGCCATCTTCTTCTGAGAGGCTGTCAAAATACACGAGTGGCAGGCTGCTATATGCTGTGAGTTGGGCGCTCGGCGCACCTCTACATGGGATTTGGTTGTCCCTTCCTCCCAGTGCTTTGTTCCCATTACACGCAAGTGGGTCTATAAAGTCAAGACTACGCTCGGCGGTTACGTAGAGCGGTACAAGGCTCGCCTTGTGGCTCGTGGTTTTCAGCAGGAGCAGGGACGAGATTATGATGAGACTTTTGCTCCCGTCGCTCATATGACTACCATTCGAGCTCTCATTCTTTGTAGGCTGCTATTCGACGATGGTCCCTCTTTCGACTTGATGTGAAGAATGCTTTTTCTTCACGGGGATCTTCGACGAGGAGGTTTACATGCTTCCTCCCCACGGTTTTTCTTCTCCTTACGGTTTTGGTGCAGTCGCCTTGGAAGGCTCTCTATGGTCTCAAAGCAGGGCTCCTCGGGCTTGGTTTGAGCGTTCGATTCTCTGTGGTTCTGCTTGGTTTTCGACCTAGTCCGCATGATCCCGCTTTGTTTGTGCACTCTTCCTCTCGTGGTGGGACTTTGTTGTTGCTTTATGTGGATGATATGATCATCAGCTGGTGATGATCCTGCTCGTATGGATTTTTGTCAAGCATCACCTTCGACAACATTTCCGGATGAGTCGATCTTGGTCGATTGAGCTATTTTTTTGGGCATTGAGGTCACTTCTACTTCTCTTGGTTTTCGAGTTGTCCCGAGCGTTACACATCGATATCCTCGCCTGCAGGCGGCTCTCTCGACTCTTGTCTTTGTAACCACTCCTATGGAGCTACATCTTGATTGCGTCTTGATGAGGGGACTCCCTTATCGATCCGACACGCTATCGTCACTTGGTTGGGAGTCGGTCTATCTTACCCTCACTCGTCCGGACATTGCTTATCTTTGTGCATGTTTTTGAGTCGGTTTGTTAGTGCACCTACTTACATTCACTATGCCCATCTTTTTGAGGCTTTTTGCGCTATCTTGAGCGACTCCGTCTCGAGGCCTTCTTTTTCTCAGCCGCAGTTCTGCGGAGCTTCGTTCTTATTCGATGCTACTTGGGCTGAGTGATCCGTCGATCGTCGATTACATTCTTGGCTTTCTGTTTGTTCTTGGGCTCTTCTCTCATTGCTTGGAAGTCCAAGAAGCAAACTGGTGTTCTCGGTCTAGCTGAAGCGAGCTTGGCGCTATAGCTACTCTGCTTGAGGAGATTGTTTGGTTGCGTTGGCTTTTTGCATGATCTTGGTGTTGTCTCACATGCTCCTACTCCTCTACATTGTGACAACACGGTGCCATTCGGATCACTTTGAATCATGTCAAACATTCCCTCTCCAAGCATATTGGTGTTGATGCTTTCTTCTTGCGTGATCGATCTGACAAAGGCATTACGGCTCCCCAGTTTGTTCCTTCGGCGTCGACTTGCGGATCTGTTTACTAAATCTCGAACACGGGCACAACATGATTTTTCTCTTGTCCAAACTCTCGATGTTTGATCCCCGTGAGTTTGTGGGGGGTGTTAGGGAATACAGCTGTGTATACAGCTGTATATCTATATTTGTATAGCTACCTTATTTATATAACTGTGTATCTATATATACCTTGTACATTGTAGGTTTTGTGTTAATGAAAAATTGTTTAATCTTTTCAACCTAACAATAGGGAGGTCTTGGAAGGTTCTTTTCACCTTTTTGACCCACAGATAAAGTCTAGTGCAAGATGAAAATTCTCTTCGAGAATTTATTTTCATCTTCGAGAATTTTTCACTTTTGCCTCTTCATGGTGATATGGAAGTCTTAGAAGTTTCTTTTCATTGTTCTCATGACCCACTAATGAGGTCCAATGAAAAGTGAATGCTCTCTTTTGATATTTTTTTCTCACTTTTTCTTCTTGACGCTCACATGGAGGTCTATAAAAAATTCATTCTTCTCATAACCCACTGATGGGATCCAATCTAATAGTATTTTCCACTCTTGCCTCTTGACGCTCACAGGGAGGTCTCAAAAAGAAATTTCATTCTTGTCATTACTCACTCATGAGGTCCAATATATGTAGGGGTATTTTCCACTCTTCCCTCTTGAGGCTTACAGGGAGGTCTTGGAGGGTTTCTTTTCAACTCTTTGACACATTGATGAGGTCCAATGTATGGTAAAAATTCTCTTCAAGAATTTTTCAGTCTTGCCTCTTAATGCTTATAGAGAGGTCAATAAAAATTTTCATTCTTCGCATGAACCACTGATGAGGTCCAATGTAAAGGGATGCTCTTTTGTTAGTTTTCTTACCTTGGCCTCTTGACACTCACATGGAGATTATTCAGAACTCATCTTTTAAGTTGTTGATACAAAATGTTGTCTAATGTAAAACATGACACACTCTCGGGTTAAAAAACAAGTGTTGGGAAAAAAATTCTCCAAACAAAGATAAAAGGGTCGTATACCTTATGGTCCCAAGAACTTCTATTACTTTCCCCTAGACGGCACTGTCTAATCTAGCAAATATAGATTTATAACAAAGTAAGAAAATAACAAAAGAGAATACTACAAATACATGGACTAAGGCTCACCATATAAGCATGTTAAAGAAACAAGTAGCAATGAAAGTGCAAGGTCCCTAGCCTAGGATCCCCTCGAGACTACTAAAGCTAGAGGGATGCTAAAATTACAACGGTGATGGTGATTGGGCCAAGAGACATTCAACAGTAGGTTACCATGATGGTCATGGAGATAACCCCTAATCCCATACAAGTATTGGGTTGGAATCTCTTCCGCCCAAGTCATCCTATGATTGCATAAAGTTTCAGTATATCTCTAATTAAGGCCAATACTCAACTAGGTACAACCCTAATGGTTGGAAGGGTATGAAATACCAAATGGTTATAGTATATTTGTACCTGAATCCCTTCTAAGCCAAGTGTGTCTAGTACAAGGGCAATGGTGGGTTCAAGTGCCCATAAAATTTTCTTGGGCCTCCAAGGAAAAATTTTTGGTTGGGAATTGTTCAAGCCCTAGATTGGTATGTTCAAGGATGATCTTAGCTTTTTACCCAAATATTGAAATACAATTCCCAGAATTTTTCTAGTGCGCGTGACCATAATGGATAGATTTATGGAATGATCTATGTTGAGGCAAGTAGCTTCTTCAATTGTGGTCAATTGAGCTTCCTTCACTTCCTCACATTTTTCCATGACCATGATGACATCCTCATTGTCTTGCTTTACACCATCTTCCACTTGTTTCCCACTCCTAAGATTGACGGCCGTTAGGTTTTCACTTATGTTATTTTCAATATTGGTCAATGGTTTGCTCAAAGAAGGCTCGGAATTTGCCATAGAAAGTTGCCTAACTTGATTCTTAAGTGCTTGGATTGACGTTTGAACACTCCTTAGTATTGTACCAAGCTCATCAAATCGGGTGTTCACAGTTACAAACTTTGCCTCCATGTTGATTATAAACTTTGCTAGAACATCTTCAATGGTGTATTTCCTCTCTTGCTGCTGTCAGGGCTAAAATTGGGGTACTTGGGGTTGTCGAGGTCTTAGTTGTTGTGGGATTGCCTGGGATTGCTTTCATGGTCAGGAAAATTTCCATCTTTTTCTCAAGTGCATAGATTTTTGCGGCCAACATTTTTTTTTTGAAAGTCTGTGGCCATCCGTTTCTCAAGTGCATAGATTTTTTAGGGCAATAGTTTTTCTTCAAAGACCCTGGCCCTGTGTAAATAAAAGACAAAACTAACAACAATAAGCTATCAAAGAAAACAAGAAAAAAGGAAAACAAGTAAATAAGCACAAAATGGTGAAAGACACATACAAAGACAAATATTTACAAAAGCAAAAATAACTAACTAGAGCATTGAGCTAGAGGTTTTCCTAGAATTCTTGGAGTTCCCCGGCAACGGCACCAAAAACTTGATGTGTGTGTAATCCCTCATGTATACAAGTCAACAAGTAATACCACTTATGCATGCACGAGAAGGTCATATTCCCTGGGGTCCCAAAAGCTTCTCTTACTTTCCCCTAGATGGCACTATCTAATCTAACAAATATAGGTATATAACAAAGTAAGAAATTAGAGAAAGAGAAAACTATAAGCACAAGGACTAAGTCTCACCACATAAGCATGTTAAAGAAACAAGTAGCAATGAAAGTGCGAGGTCCCTGGGCTAGGATCCCCTTGAGACTATTAAAGCTAGAGGGATGCTAAAATTACAAAGGTGATGGTGATTGGGCCAAGAGACATCCAACAGTAGGTTACCCCGATGGTCATGATGATAACCCCTAATCCTATACAAGTATTGGGTCAGAATTGCTTCCGTCCAAATCCACCTATGATTGCATTAAGTGTCGAGATATCTCTAATTAAGGCCAAAACTCAAATAGGTACAACCATAATGGTTGGAGGGGTACGAAATACCCAACGGTCACGGTGTAGTCGTACATGAATCCCTTCTAAGCCAAGTGTGTCTAGTACAAGGGCGATGGTCACGCTACCAAGTACAACCTAGAAGTTGAAATATAGAGTCCTCATGCAAATCAACACATCAATGTTCACGAAGGCTTAAACTACAAACCACACAAATACCATAAATGTAAATCAAAATATCCACAAAAGCAAGTTCATCCCAAGGTTCACCAGATGCCTGGTGACCTTAGGAGTCTAGTTCATCATTAACAAAGGAGAAAGCATAGAAAAATAAGAAATACAAGACAAAACTCAAAGCAAACTCTACTAAGATGAAGACTAGAAGGTGGTGATGAGAATCCGCCGAATAGACCCCGACAAACTCCTAGATGTGCTCCTTGATAGCTCCCCTTTTCTCTGCTTGATCTTGCTCCTTATATTCGCCTCTCTAGCACCTTGAAAACCCTAGATCAGATATTGGTGGAGAATCGTGGCCAAAGACCACTCAAAAGATGCCCTAACCCTTCTTTTAAATCCTTTTTGGGATGGCATATGGTTATCTTCACGCTTGTATGGTTGCCCGCATGAAACTCCAGACTTAGTCTTTTCTTCAGGTTTTCATGCTATAGTGTTGCTACACTGCCCAGGCTCTAAAACGGTGTTTTCGGTACTAATTTCTTCTTGAATCATGTTGTCGAACTCACCTAGGCTTTTTTTATGTATAGGTTCTTTAAGAAATACACAAATCATAAATAACAAATATGTATGAAATACATACATTTAGACATTTATCAAATGGAAATTAAGAAAAAAAAGCTCACGTATTAGTCTATAAACTAATGAAGAGAGTCTCGCATGGAAGAAAGGGGTCCGTCATTGGTCAACAGATACGAAGAGCAAAAAAAAGATGAAAAAATTATCTTAATGAAATCAAGATTATGACTCAAAATGTGAGAGAGTCAAGTATTTGCAAATTCAATGAAACCACAAATGAAATTTTGAAGTTCTAAGATATAAGGAAACCAAAAGCCTAAAAAATTTTCACAAGTTAAAATACTGAAGGCCTCACAAAGCATGAATTGTTGAAGTCCTCAAGTACTAAAAATTAAAAGAGATAAAGTTCATGATTACAACTTGAGATCCATTCAAAAACTAAGCAAACTAAAAGTATCAGACAAAAGGTCATAGCTCGATAATGTGCTAGTCAAAGCTCAAAGCATGATAGAATCAAGATGTAAAAATAAAATCAAATGAATGATGGATGAATTATGAGGTCTCAAGACATTAAAAGTTAGAGAGCCAAAGAATATCACAAGTCAAAGACATAAAGGCTTAAAAAGCATGATATGGTGAAGTCTTAAAAAAAACAATATCGAAGAAAATCAGGTTCGTTGTTCTCAAATATGGTGAAATCACAACTTGAGATTTGAATGATGCTCAAGATGGAAACTCATATAATAATAAAAGAAAGCAAAAGTCAACAAAAGTCAAAGGAGACATTCAAACATTATTTTCGGCGAAAGAGTTATGAGAACCAAAATCGTATGGCCTTAAACCATGTGAACATAGAAGAAAATTTGGAAAGTAGTGTTAGGAGAACTAGCTTTCTATTTTATTTTATTTTTTGTACTTTTATTCATGCTCATGTACTCATGCACATTTTGGAATCAATAAAAATATATTTTATGTTTTGATAGAATAATTTATCATTTACACTTACCGCCTATTTGGGTACCACTAAATTCTATAGATATGGTGGCCATTCCTATAAAATTTAGTATTACGTAGGAAATTATAGGAATGGGTGTTTGGATATTCTTTTTATAGGTTAAAATTCCTATGGAATCATATGATTCCAAAGGAATTTTACAAAGTGGTGGAGCCCAAAATATTTTTCCCTTTGTTTTTTGTGTGGGCAATGCTATCAATTATTTTGGCTATCATTTGGGACTGGCTGCCACTCCTCTTCCTATGACTCCCACTCCCTTCGCCTCCATCTTCTCCCTCATTTGGATCCCAATGATGATTCACTATGCTAGTTGGAGAAGGAGTCCAAGGATCCTATAGTTGGAGTTCATCATCATCCAGTCCTTAATTGAAGCGGCCTAATACTTGACAAGAAGAGGAAAATCTTAAGATTGCTAGCCAGCTCATTTCAAAATTGCATTGTGTTTCTTCCTTCCTAATTTTCCTTGGCACTGGGTGATCCAGCACTCTCCCCAATGTATGTTGCCTCATTTTGCAACATATATGTACATATATGTAACATTTGTGTCTTCCTTCCGATCCCCCCTGCAAGATCTGTACATATATGTATAAAAAGAATTAAGAAAATGATTGAAATTAGTTACAATCTGCATGCATACCCTGTCAATGTTCCTAGTATGAGCCTCTATAAGTAACATTTGTAACTTGTAGATGAGATCAATGATCTGCTCATCAGTGATTCTTGAAGAGGATGGTTGTCTTGAACAAAATCTCCTGCTTGACATCTTGTACTTGTGGACTCTTTTGTTGAGTGTGGAATTTGAGAGTTAAGTAATTAGTGTCAAAGATAAGACTAGGGATATATATAGATGTTGAGATTTTAGTTGATTGATGGCAAAGGTTCTAGTTAGAAATGGATGGATAAAAGAGACTAGGTGCAGCAAATGTCAAATGAAGTAACGTGGAGAGAGAGAGAGTACTGAGTGAGTGAGATATAACACTAAAGAACAAAATACGGTTCATAAAGGAAAGAAATGGCCTTGTGTTAACTATAAATAGTGTTTTAATTGTCTAGAGATATGAGGGAATCACATGTGAAAACATTAGTTTATTGTATATGTATATAAATATATAGATAAGAAAATAAAAGAGTGTGAGGGGTTAATTTGAAGTCACTTTATGTTCATATTAATTGTCAGTTAAAAGCATTATATAGTTAGTTAGATGTTCCTGTACATCCAGACTAACAATCATATTAATTATATGGTTTTAAGTTGATGAGAAACATGGTCAAGTAGGTGATTGATCTTTGAACTTAATTTGTGTAACTTTTTTCTATTTATATATGTTATGGAATGTTATCAATGTCTATATATAATCATTGGTGATAGGTTGGTTTCAATTGGGTTTCTTTTTCTATTATATTTTTGTTTTCTGTTCTTAATGGTGTTGATTTCAATGAATTTTTTATTTCTATTTTCAGTGGTTGATGGTGTTGATTTCATTGTTTTTAAATCTAAGTAAACACTTTTCTCTAGTTATCTTATCATCCAATCTAATCTTTAGGTCCAATTGTCAAACAACTATGAACCATTCTAATTTTATGTTTGGACCAATCCATCCTCACAAACAAACTACTAGTTTAGAGATGGCCCTCTTTTGCAAGCCATTTTCTTTTGTCATATGTAGGTAGTTCACTAATTCCAAATGATCAGTCTTTTTCTTCTTGTATTTCTTTTGTCATATGTAGGTAGTTCACTAGTTCCAAATGATCTGTCCTTTTCTTCTTGTATCTCTTTAGTTCTTATATAGTGAATTGGATTTAATGTGTTGGTAAGATTGCTTTTTGGAAATTTAGTTGTCATAGTTAAAACTAGAAGGCTTGAAAATGCATGGATTTTACCTTTGAGAGAACCCTTCACTAGTGACTACTTTGTTTGCTTGTCAGTTGTTTTTCTATAGATTATTTTGAATGTACTAAATTCATAGCGCACTCTTCTTTCTCTTTAATATTTTGGGGGATGCTCTCAAGTGCCAATATCAGAGCTACCCACCATTGCCTAGTGCAGACATGAGAGATAGCTTGTGACAAATGTTGGATACTATTATGAATATCAGGAGATTAAAGAACATCAATAACAAGTCTAAAGAAAATGAAATAAAGTTGCGTTGAAATTTTGAAGTTATAATTCATTGGCTCAAGTTCTTTTGTCAACATTTATTAATTTTTCTTGCTTCTACCTTCATCCTGTTAAAATAATATTTATAAAAAAAGCAACAAAAAGTGGAGTTGTTTAGTACTAATGTTTAATAAAATATCAGTAGATCGAGTCACTTATGAAGCTGAAATATATTAGTAGTCTCATCCATAACCTTGTTTAGGGCACATCTATAATTTTCATGATGTCTTTGTTTAGAGCACTCAAACACTTAGCACAGGCGAACAATTTTGCTTGGAAATAGCCTCAAACATAAAGAAGATGGATTGATAAATCCCTTTCAGTTGTTGCAGATATATTCCTACATCTTTAAGTAATTTCTTTCCTCAAATTTATAGGAGATGAAGTAGGTTAAAAAATTAGAGATAATCATATCATTTTTCAAGGCCGATATCATATGAATAATGAAAGTACTTACAGACTTGATGACTTGATAAGTTGCAGACAATTTACTATTCTTCTGCAATATTATAGACAACAAAGATAAATTTGGTTGAATTGGTTTTATATTGTAGAATTATAAGAATTTTTTTTTTGGCTATATAGATGGCAAATCAAGAGAAGACCAACACAAGGGATGAAATAAAAATCATAGGACTCATCTAGTGAAATTGTTAGGTGACTATAATGTTCCAACGTACCACTCACAAAATGGATGGACTAAAGAGGCATGGAATAGAATATTGCATGACATGGTAATGAAATCCCTAAAATAAAATTCACTGTTGTACAAGTTAAAGCATTAGAGAACCAAACAAAAAAATTTACAAGCTTCTGAAGGGGTTTACCAAATTAAGTGGCTTTGGATGGGATTATGAAAAAAATATTGTAGAAGCAACTTATGAAGTTTGGGCAACACTATTTGAGGTATATATTGAGGTATATATTTTTATCACATAATTTACAAACTTTATGCAATAATTTGTTTTAAACATTTTTATCAAAATATGTAGAGAAATAAAGAAGCAAGAAGGCATAAAAAACCCTTTCCATATTTCACAGCATTGCAGGAGATTTATGATGATAAAAAAAAATGTTGTTTATTGATTTTTGATTTAAATATTTGTAATAAATTTTTTAATCATTTGCACATTTATTACACAGGGAGATATGTAGAAGGAAAATACTCTCTTAATGTAGATTACAATGCAAATATGCCAAAGGGCACTCCATCTCCAAGCATTCCGGCTCCAAAGGATTCCATCCAATCATTGTCTACAACCCGAAATAGAGACAAAGGATCATGATTTTGCACAAGTGGAACCTCCATGTCGTCAACCATATATTTCATAACCCCAAACTTCATGTAGTGCAAGACGACAAAGTTTAGGAGATGATATGCAAAGAAAGAAAAGGACAAAAAATGAAAAACTCTTCAAGAGGCATTCTTAGAACAATATATAGAAATGCGTCGAGTTGAGCTTGATAGATATATTGATGCTATAAAAATGAACTAGGTAGAGGAGAAGTGTGGTGTGTGATCTATTTTCAGATGAAGAAATTGTTAAAGCTACAACATTGTTTAAAGTAATCATGAATCGTAGAGTCCAAGGAAGATAGAAAGTGTCGTGGCTTTGACAAATGATTAATTAGAAAACAATGTTATGTCCTATGTTTTTTATATTTTACATGCAATTTATGTTTGAGGATGTTTATTATAGTCACAATGACTTGAATCTTTTATATAAGACGTTATGTTTATGAGATCTATTTATTTATTTGAGATATAATTGTTTATTTTTGGGTAGGTTTTTGAATTATTTACAGATATTATATTACGTAGTAACAAAAAAGGAGTTTTATAAATAATAATTGTAGCCCCAAAACACGGCAACATTGATAATCTTACACATCATCTATATTACATTTCTACGATAGTTATAGTTATGATTCCACATTTGCATTGCTATTTCATCTCTTTTGTGATCACGTGCATTACGTTCAGAGTTCATTACATTAACATCATTTTCATATGTGTTATCTCCATTTGGGATGGTAACTTCATCAGCTCAATTAGTGATTTCTTCAATTTCATCTGTGCCATGTTTATCCATATGAAATTATGCAAGACACATGCGACAAACTACTATATTAGTTTGAGAATCTATTTGATGAAAGATTGCAACTTTAAGTATAGGAGATCTCATTTTCAAGGCAACAATAATGCATTCAATATGATTTCTCAATGAAGCATGTCTCAAATTAAATAGATCTTTGTAATTGCTAGGTCTATATCTTGCCCGTTCTTGCTCCTGTAAGTGATAACGTACACCCAGGTATGGAGCAATAAAATTTAGAGTATTTGCATATCCTACATTTACTAGGTAATATTTACTGGGTAGGACATGGAAGCCTTGATCGATTGAATGTTGAAGTACTCTAGCATCGGAAGCATAACCTTCCAAACCATCTCGAATATATACAAAACTTAGTCTAAAATCACATGCGCCCATGATATTCTGGGACAATGTTTGTTTTCAATTTCTACAAGTATATTGCAAGGCCAGAGAAATAATGATTCAAATATGTGTTCCATCAATAGAACCAATGCAATCCTAAAATAGTAATCCCATAAAAATTTGTTAAGAGAAAATTAAATAATATATATAATAAATAAAGAGACAATATAAAGATTTCTAACCTTGAAATATGGAAAAAAAAAAAAGTCTACTATTCTAGATAACGGGAGATGTAGTTGTTGGTGGCAATTCTATAAATGTTCTAGTAAGAGTAGGAATAGATTTAAGCACTTTACCCAAATAACGGCTAACTGTTTTTTCCGAATGTTAAAAGCGCTCTTTCATGTTATGATTACTAGCATTGTACACAAGAGTATGTACAAACATTGCTAGTTGTTCCTCGATTATAATTCTTTACGAGTTAAGAAGAAAAGATCTTTCCCTTAAACAATCAGCAACTGCTTCAAATATACAAGGTTCTGTACAAAATTCGCTCTTACAACATGCCTCATGACCTTTAAGAATTTTTTGTATATATGCAGCACTTGTTAATATTGAAGTATGACATGGTCTATTTTTTGAACTTACAGGAAATAGCCTTCATAAAATGGTGAGCATGAATTCATCATCATCTTTATTAATCTTTATCCATTGATCCAAATCTATATTAAATTCCTCTGAAAAAATTACTGTACACATCCAAACACCTTTATATAGGAATTTTTTTCCTGTAGTAAATTCCATAGGAATCATTTTTAAATCCTATGGAATTAAATTCCTACGTAAAAATTTACTATACATCCAAACAGACCCTTATTCTTAATAAGAGGTTCCATTGGCATTTCTTGGGTAATTAGTACTAAAGGCTTGTCCCTAATAGATGTCATGAACCCATAATCATTAAAAATCATAAAAGAATTAAAATTTGATATGTGATCTATTAATTTTTAACAGGTAACCCTAATTAAAGGGTAGGTAAGAATAAAGGATCCCACAAATTCTGGCATGCTAGGTGGGGATCGAACTGACAATTGCTTGACTAGAAGTTAAACTCTTTAGAGTGACATGGGATTAAAAACAAGATAACTATTATGAAGAAATGTTATAGGCAAAAATAGTCACCTCGAACAAATTAATGAATATTCATCCGTACTCCTTTTCCTCAAATATACATGAAAGAAGTACGAGGTGACAATGATAAGTGTCTAAATACACAATATTTACTTATACATTCTTTGCATTATCGTGCATTTTTTTATTAATGTCAATGTCCTTTTATGCACTTTCTCTATTTATTTCATCATAGGAGATTGGGAGGCCATAGCTTGTAGAAGAAGTCTATTATGAGTCATTTCGGAGAAAATTAGTTAAGAAATGAAGATTGCACAATCATGAGAAGGCTCTGTGTAGGATATCCACAAGCCGTACAACCTAGATAGCGGGATGTACAGCCCCTGTGTGGGCCACACAGCCGTGTTAGTGAGCTGTGTGGCCTGGTGTAAGGGCTTGCACACTAGCCAACACAGGATAGGAAAAAGCCTTTGCAGTGCACAAAAGCACACATAGGCTCGGGATGAGCTATTTTGAAGACCAAGGAAGGTTATGCGGCCTCAGTTTTGTCCACACACTTTCTCGTACACATGAACAGATGTAAATATCCATCCTTAGTGCCTTTGAAAGAGAACTTCATCACCATCCATCCAAACAACCCTAGATGAAATCCTCATCCAAGGAGGTCATTTTCGAGAGTAATTGAAGGAAAGAATAAGGGGAGAATCAAGGAGAGCATCAAGGAGCTCCAAGGCATGGATCTGATGAGTTCTTATCACCATCTTCTTGCTGAAATTTTTGACGGAGTTCATTGATCAATCTTGCTATGCGTCATATGTATTTTGATTTCTTTCTTTTCGCCATGTCGAACTAGACTCGCAAGGCCAACAGGCTCCAGATGAACCTTCAGAGCAGACCTTGTATGGATGATGTTTATTTCTTTTAATTGAATGAGTGGCTTGTGGTGTTGGTTTCAATCATTTACTTGATCATTCTACAATGGATGGATTATGTTGAATTGATTTTAAATAATACTTCTATAGTGGGATGTTAGCTTGTATTAGGTCATATGATGATTTAAGGGGGATTCATTGTAACAATACACCAGAGGTTCCAGGTATTGGTTGCTCCCCATGGGGTCTAGGGTATGTTTAGCTGAAAGCAAGTATTTGAATTACCCTACCAAAAATCCTTTGTTCTCAAAGACATCACAAGGGTATCTTCCGAAGGGAGGAAATCATACTGGATTAGGGCTACACCACAGAGGTTTGTGTGTAGCTGACATCCAAGTCTTGCAGACCAAAACCAAGCCAACTTTGTGCTTAAATGTTCATTGTCATTTCGTACTTAGTCTTCTCCTTGGCTAAATCCTCGCTCGAGGCCTTCCTTAATATTTGGTTTCTATACTCCTTATTTTTGTTCAGGATTGTGTTTTTTAGCTCTTGTTATTTAATTGCATGTTTTATTTTCTTTAGTTTTTATTTTTACAAACAATAACTCCTGCTTTATCGACTAAACAGTTATTTGCAAAAGGAAATAATAGTAGATCATGGTGCCCTGGGGAATAGGACCCTCTCGTGCTTGTGTGAGATGTTATTACTTCATGATCTGTACACTTGTGTTCGTGCAACAACTCATCATATTTTTGGTGCCATTTCTAAGGGCACGCTGAGAATACTAAGAAAACTTTTAGCTCAATGATCTAGTTACTTTATTTCCATTTTTGAATATTTATTCTTTCTTGTTTTTAATTTTCATTTTGTGCATATTAAATAATACACCTTTTAGATTCTTTGCTAGGTAGTTTATTGTAAATCATTGTTGATGGAGCATCTTCCAAAAGAATTCATTCATCATTACTTAAACCAATGGGTAGTTCATTATTTAAAATTTAAAAAAACATTCTGAGTTGTGTACTATGAAACAAAAAAAGTGAGAACTCAATAGCAAACAGCTTTTTGCATGGTTCATGAAAGAAGGTAATGACAATAACTTTACAAAGATTGAGGCACAAGATGAACAATATAGCCAAGCTAGTGAAAGTGGAAATTCATTAGAGTCTAAGGAGGTTGTTTATGAGATCCAAGGGGAATCTGAGCAAGAGAGCTTTATCGATGAATTGGAAAAATTTGATAAAATTCACTGGACAACATGACGAGATTGAAACCTTCAGTTAAAGAACTACAAGATTTGGAATTGAAATAATTACCCACACACCTTGAGTATGTATTTCTACAGACAAATTCAAGGTTACTGGTGATCATAGCCTCCGACCTTTCTACAAAACAAAAGAAGAAACTTTTAGGGGTATTAATGAAGCATAAGAGGGCTATAGCATGGAAAATCTCAAATATCAATGGGATAGATCCATTATTCTACACTCACAAAATCTTAATGGAATATGGCTACAAACCATCATCTATGTGTAAAAGGAGGTTAAATCTAAATATGAAAGAAGTAGCAAAAGTTGAAGTCATCAAATTACATGATGCTAGTATAATATACCCAATCTTCGACAGTGCATGGGTTAGCCTAACTTAGGTCATTCAAACAAAAAGTTGGGGTTGGGGAGGGGGGATGACAGCAGTAACCAATGAGAATAATAAGCTTATCGGCACTAAAATGGTCACAAATTGGCGAGTTTGCATTGACTACAGGAAACTCAATGATGCTACTTGTAAAGATCCTTTTCCTCTACCATTCATTGATCAAATGCTCAAAAGATTGGCCGATCATGAATACTATTGTTTCATGGATGGTTCCTCTGGATATTTTTAGATCCCCATTTCCCCAAAAAACCAAGAAATGACTTTTAAAGTCCTTATGACACAATCATATACTGCCACATGCCCTTTGGATTGTGCAATGCCCCTCTCACATTTCAAAGATGCATGCTTCCTATCTTCTAAGATATAGTCGAAAACACCATGAAACTGTTCATGGATGATTTTTTCAACATATGAAAATTCCTTTGATTTGTGTTTAAGAAATCTTAAGCAAGTGTTATGATGATGTGAAGAAACCAACTTAATTTTGAGTTGGGAAAAGTGCCACTTCATGGTTAACGAAGGGATAGTTTTGGGACATAAAATTTTGAAAAGGGGGTAGATATAGAATAGGCAAAATTTGCTACTATCAATAAGCTTGTCCTTCAATGTCCGTGCGAACTATATGAAGCTTCCTAGAGCATATAGGGTTCTATAGGTGATTTATACAAGATTTCTCAAAAATAGCAAAGCCATCAAGAAGGATGTCCTATACAATTTCACACAAGAATGTTTATCGACCTTTACTACCTTAAAAAATTAGCTCATTCAAGCACCTATAATGGTTACTCTGGATTGGGACCTACCATTCCAATTGATGTGTGATGCAAACGATTATGCAGTGGGAGCTCTCTTGAGGTAGAGGAAAGATGACCATTTTCATCCTATATATTATACCAACACTGAAAAAAAAACACCTCACAGTGGTATTTGCTTTTGATAAGTTTAGACCATATTTTGTGTTGTTTAAAGTTATTGTCTGCACAGATCATCCTGTCCTTCTGTATCTCCTGAGTAAGACTGTTGGGAAACCACATTTGATTTGTTGGGTTTTATTGCTTCAATAGTTTAACTTGGAAATCAAAGACAAATGGGGAACTAAAAATTTGGCTGAGGATCACTTATCTTGGTTAGAGATCAATGACTCATAACCCAATGTAGAAATAGAAATTAATGATTCTTTTCTAGAGGAGAAACTTTGTCGAGTTCATGTAGTGCGAAAAGAGGAACAACCCTTTATTCGTTGACTTCACAAACTACTTAGCCATATGCATTCTACCCCAAGTACTTCAACTACCAATAAAACAATAATTTTTTCGCTGATCTTAAGCACCATATTTAGGAGGATCCTAAGTTGTTTCTTGTTTGGACCAATCGGGTGATATGATTATATGTGTCACATTCAGAGGTGTTGGATATCATAAAACACTGTTATGAAGGACCAATTAGAGATCGCAACAATGCTAATCGAATAGCTAGGAAAATCTTAGACACTGGATTTTTATGGCCCACTATTTTCGAAAACACACAGAAACAAATATTGACATCTGACATTTGCAAAGAACTAGAAATATTTCTTGACGAGATAAAATCCCTAAGAATTTTATTCAAGTTTGTGAGGTATTTTATGTTTGGTGGATTGATTTCATGGGGCCAATCCCAACCGTTTTGTGGGCACAAGTTTATTTTAGTTATAGTGGACTATGCCTCTCATTGGGTGTAGCTGAATCACTACCATTAACTGATGCTTGAGCTATTGTGAAATTTGTGAAAAAGCTATTCTCATGATTTGGAGCACCATGAACCATTATTAGTGACAGAGGAGCACACTTTTGTGACTCACAGTTTGAAAAGATTCTAAAAAGCTATGGTGTTTCTCATCACACGTCAACCACTTACCATCAACAGACTAGTAGCCAAGCTGAACTTTTGAATAGAGAACTTAAGAGAATCCTTGAGAATACTATTGCTCGTCATTACAAGGATTAGGTTGATGAATTGGAAGATGCACTTTGGGCATATCGAACAGCATACAAGACACCAACCTGAAGCACCCCGTACCGCCTAGTCTATGACAAGGCATGTCATCTCCTTGTTGAGCTTGAGCACAAAGCATATTGGGTAACCAAGTTTCTAAACATTGATTTTAACCTAGTCAGGGAAAAAAGGAAAATGCAAATGAATGAACTTGATGAATGGAGGACCACTGCTTATGAAAACTCAAGGATATACAAGGACATGGTGAAACGGTATCATGATCAAAATGTGAAGTAGAATGAGAAGTTTGAAGAAGGGAAGAAGGTTTTGTTATACAATGCACGACTTCATTTACTTCCACAAAAACTCAAATCACAATGGTCTGGGACATATCTCATTACTAATGTCTCACCTCAAGTGGGTAGTTAAAATTCATCATCAAGAAAAAGGTTTGTTCAAAGTTAATGGTTATCGCTTGAAGCCATATTTTGGTAAGATTTCAATACCTCCTTATGCACCAAGTAAAATCTCTTCCATTAAACTATCCTGATTTTAGAACACTTGAACTTCAAGCTTGTGACATTAAACAAGCACTCTTGGGAGGCATCCCAACATTTTACATTTTTGTTTTCTTTTTGTTCTAGTTTCAGTTGTTCTTGTTTTCATTTTGTGAGTTTTGGGCTCTTTCTTCTCTTGTTCTATTGATTTGTTTTGCACTTAGTGTCATAGTTGTATATTTTAATTGGCAAGTTCTTGTTTGTTTTTTATGGTTGTTTGTTAGTATTTTTTGTCAAAGTAAAGTTTTTTATCTTGGTTTTCCTATTTTTGAAGTCTAGAAAGCTATGTGGGATGTCTAAAGCCCACATAAAGTTTTAATCATTCAAATATGAAACATACTAGGATGGGGTGCGGGTTGTGAACATCCAGCACACCCTTGCAGAGAACTGTGCCATCTGTTGTGCGGCTCACACACTAGCTGCAAAACCCTTATAGAAGGGTGTACACCATGCTGTGCGGGCCGGATAGCTGACTGTATGGCAGCTGCTAGTGTGTGCGAGTAGCATGCCGCCTACAAACCCACGAGTGACAAGTGGAAGATGCTTTGCCACTTGTCCCCACATCCTTTAAAAAATGATTTTCTTTGTTTTCTTCATCCCATGGTCATTTCTCCATCTTGAAAGTTTTATTCCAAGCTTCCTATTTTCAAAACTTTGTCATGCTTATAAGCTCCTTTTGAGATCTTTCTTCTTCTTTGAAGCTTTGAAGTGTTGATCTACAACTTCTTCTTTTATGTTTTTGCCGATTTTTCACCATTTGTCTCCATCCTTATGTCGCAAGCTCGACTTTCTTATTTCTTGGATTAAATGAGCTTTTCCACCCATGTTCTATGTTATAATGTTGGTAGAGAATTGGTAAACAATATTTCATTACTTTATGAGCATGACTTTGTTGTGAAAACAATGTTTGTTTATTCTATTTTGTAAATTCTTGGACTCATTGTTATGCCTTGGATGTTTGCATTTCTTTGTTGCCTTGTTTCAATGGATGATGTTGTCCACCATGCTTAATTTGTATTTAAACATGAGTTAGCACGCTAATGTTTGTGGAAATGATGTTTGGTGATCCTATTAATTTTGTACTTCTTGCCTCTGTTGAATTCAATGCATTGTTCATGCTTCTTGTGTATTTTAGAACTTTGCCAAGCTTGAGTTTTTCCTGTGTTCATGTAGGATCATGCTGAACGAGAATGCTTCACATAAAAATTCAAGAGCGAGAGCTAGCTCATCATCAGGATTGCACTTCAATAGTGAAATACTTCCAAGAGCGTTATTGACACACCAATTGAGTGTGTGTACCGCAAGTGCACGGATTGTCAAGGTAATAAAGTACTCCGAGTAAATGGGCAGTCGTATCCATAGGAAATAGTTATTAAAAAGCAAGTAGTAATGCTATTTAGCTATAGAGTGAACTAATATGTGATTTGAGTGAACAATATCAATGCAAACAAAAATATAGAAAAAGAAAAGAAAGCAATAAGAGTAAGGATAGGTAATCGATGGGGAGATGGGGTACATAGACATTGCTCACCCTAGGACTATTGTTTCAAGTACAAGACTAATCATTATGCCTTCTAATTAAAGTTTAAAGAATCGAGGAAATCCAAAGACACACTGTCCCAAAGTTAAGGTCAACCGTGACTAACCTCTATACTATGCCCCGGCGGAGAGGGATACTCTCGATGTCTCACACTATGTAGCATTACATTGAGTTCTGGGGATTCCAAGTGATAAACCTTATTCTCTAATATAGATCTAACCATTTGGTCCAGGCGAAAGACCCCTAGTCATAATTATGCCCTAGCACTAAGGATTACTTCAACACTTCACTCTGTTGCTTACGCAACTAAGCCCCAATGGTGTTTGTCTCTTAGCACTTCACTCTATCATGACCACAAAAAACTATTGGAATGAGGAGGTAGGATAAATCACATCGGAAGAGAATGGAGATGTTTTGTTACCTTTTGACCCTTTCAACCATGCATTGTCTAATCCTAATGAAGTGTCACTCATTCACAAGGATTACCAAGATATATCCTCAGCCTTAGTGTCACTCTAAGGAAAAATCAATTCAACATGAATTAAAGGTTGAAACTCAATTAAAACATCAATTAAAGGAGACATAATAAGAGTTAATGAAATAAAATCATCCTAAGGTTTACAAGTCCAAGAACCTACTAGGGGGTCTAGCTCTCCATGGAGCTATACAAAGTCAACAATGAAATCAAAAGTAAATGCAATAAATCGATAGATAAAACCCCATTGTACTCTGTATCGATGGTCTTGCAAAGCCGCCTCATCTTCTCCAAAGGTTCCCTTGTCAAACCTAGGGAACACCTCGCCTAATCGATGCCGACGAAAGCTCCCACAATAGTTCTCCTCCAAAGGAAATTGTTGTCAAACACCATAGGAACGCTCCAAAAACATAGCTAAAGCCTCTCCAAACCCTAACCATGAGTGCCTAAAAGGAGGGGCAAAATATAGGAAGAAGATCCCCGATAAATCTCTCAAACTGGTATTTATAGGGCTAGAATCCGGCATCCACACTGGCGTGTGGAATTTCCAAATGGCCACATGGATTTCCAAGTCTCCATTTCCTCCGCACATCATTAGGCACACATCCATGTGGATTTCTAGGTCTCCATTTATTGCACGCATCATTCCTCAAATAAACTGCTATAGTACTTTGTTGAATACTCCTGAACCCACTTTTTTCATCAAGGCTGCATGATTGGGCACAAATCTATGTGGTAGATCATATCACATCTTTAATTAAAGCATATTGATGAAGCTCTTGACAATGTTGCACAAGTGGGAACATATGAGTGTGACTGCCTCTGTGCCCCTCCACTTTACTGATTCACTTGAGGGCAATAAAGGTTAGCACACAACCACATGTCTTTGAGCACAACTTGTGTCTTCACCTTTGTTCAATCCAAGAACTTTACCAACAATTGCGTCCACAATATACTTTTACTCATTTTCTTCTAAACTTGTCTCCATAACCCTAAATGCACAAAAAGAACACAAATACACATGAATGAGCTATAAAATCTTATAAAAGTAATACTCAATGTAAGAAAAGTATATTTTGTATTACTTATATGCAAGCACTTATCAGTTATGACATCCTTAAGATGAAGCCATTCATCTAAACCTGCATTATAGTTTGGGAAGTGCTTGAATAGTTAGGTTTGGCCAACGAAGTGCCGCGGCTAGTAGGAATTGATCTTTAGCTAGCCATGTTCGACATTGATGAACCATGTCTTAAGAATTAGGGAAGTTTATGATAAAACCCTTTTCTTTATTTTCATTGTATATTCTTGTTTCCTACAGAATTAAGTACATTAGGGACAATGTACAACTTTAAGTAGGGGGTGGACTTTTATGAATTTTGTGAGCATTGATAAGTGCTTGCACAATATGAATGCGAAGCGTTCATTCCTTATGTTGAGCATTACTTTTCTCAGGTTTTTACATTAATATGTGTGTTTTCATGTTACTTTTACGCAGGTAGGGCTGTGAGGCCTAGTATGAAGGAAATAGGCCAATGTGGATCATAATGCACTTATTTTGGAGAAGATCTTGCTAAAGTTCAAAGCGAAGACATAGGGACAGGTGTGAGATGCTAGAGTGTGTGCCAACCTCCTCGCGATTCGAGTGAGCACATCCATTTGGAGGGGCACAAAAGGCAGTCACACTCGAGCATTCCGACCTATGCATATAAGAACAAGAACCCCACCAACATGTATATCATTGAAGAAGCAAGTGATTCAAGACGTGAACGTGTGCCCGCTTATGCGTACTCCCGATGAAAGTATGGAAGTGGGAAGTTATTCGAGCCGAAGAGCGTAGCGAGCATTGTAGCACTCATCGTAGCAAAGCAATGTTCACGACGGCCGAGAAATCGAGAAACAGAGAATCCACACGGGCATGTGGAAAATTATCCACGCCCGTGTGGAAATTCCCGCGACGTAGCGTGTACCATCCACGCCCGTGGAGTCGCCCGATTCGACCCTATTTAAAAGCCGATTCAGCCCCGATTTTTGGTATTCTTTTTCTCCATCTTTTTCCCCAACTTGAGAGGGCTTGGCTAGGGTTTCGAGGGGTATTGGCCAAGGTTTTCGAGAGGTTCTATGGCTCCGACATCATGATTCCATTAGGAAGAAGGTTGGTAGGGGAGCTTCGATCGAGGCGTATCCTATACTGGACGAAGGAATCCTTGGATGACAAGTAGAGGACTTTCCACAAGACCATCGACACGACCATCGAAGGGGATTCTTTATGGATTCATTGCTTTTACATTCAATTTCTTTGATTGTACTTAGCTCCATGGAGAGCTAAACCCCTAGTGGGTACTTGGGTGATTGTGAACCCTAGGATGTATTCGTTTCCTTGAACTTCTTTATTATGCTTTCAATAAATTGATGTTTATTGTGAGTTCCAACCTTGAATGCTTGATTGTATGAACATTTCCCCTAGAGTGACACTAGGGTTGAGAGTTCCTGTTGGTAACCTTGTGAGTGAGTGACACACCATGAGCATTAGACAAAGCTAGGTTGGAGAGGGTTGAGAGGGTGAGTCGAGAGGTACAGGAGCGTCCCCTTTCCCCTCCGACGTGATAGATTCTATCTCCGTTCCTCGAGTTCTTTGCGGCCATAATAGAGTGAATGGTCTAAGTGATGAACCTCCGCTGGGGCCTAGTTGCTGTGCAATGGAGTGAAGCGTTGAGGTGATCTTAGTATCTAGGGCTTAATTGTGGCTAGGGACCTTTCGCCTGGACCAAAGGGTTAGGTCTAAATCTAGGAAGAGATCTATCACTTGGAATCCCTAGAGCTCATTGCAACTCTATGCGAGTGCGAGGTGTTGAGATTGTTCGATTTCTCATCCGGGACATGTATAGAGTTAGGCGTAGTTGACCTTAAATTTGGGACTATGTATGTAAGGATTTTCACGACTGACCATTGCATTGATTAGGAAGCATAATAGAGAGTTCTTGCACTTGAAGCGATTATCCTAGGTGAAATATCATCCGAGTACCCCATCTTTATCGATTGCCTTGCCTCCTCCTTACTTTTGCTCTCTTACTTGTTACTTTTAATTTCTGAGAATTGAATCATTACCACACTTATTATTGTTGATACTCCACATAGCTAAGAATCGAATTAAGTGTCTTTACTCCCTACTCCCTGTGGATTCGACCCCGCTCATCCGAGATTATTACTTCGACAAACCCGTGCACTTGCGGGATATAAGCAAGGGGACCTTGTCAAGCATTGAAAATTTTTTGAAACTTATACTTGATAGTAAACAAAGGATGGCAATAATAATTCTAGTAAGAGTATGATAGAGTAGAACTATGATATAAACTAAGCTGCTCATAAGCTTTCACTTTTAAGAATTTTGTGTCATTTTCAGCATTCCATCACTTACTCTCTATGTAAACCTTGGAGACCTAGGTTAGGAAAAGCAACAACCTTTGTGACCCTCTTAGGTTCTAACCCATTTTAGTGGTTTTGGGCCTTGACATGTTAGGTGTTTCCTCTAAGGCACTTTCAAGGGCTTCCTTTTCTTATAGACTCTCTCCAAAATAGAACATTCTGTATAGATTTATTAGCATAAATCACAGATAGTGTTCCTATGCTCTAATAGAAAAGTAAGTTGGGTTTCTAGTTCCTAACCAGTGTGTTTCTCTAGCCAAAACTTATGAAAGCACGAGTGTGTATATATGAACCTACAAACTTTTGAGTAGGTTGAGGTGTTTGGTGCCTAATCAGCATATCTACCATTCTAAAAAGAGGATTTGTAGTTCATGTTAATCCTAAAAAAAAGTATGTATTGTAGAGGGAATCATATAAACATAAGAAGAAGGAACCTTGGAAGTCCACTTGGGAACCTCTGACCATTACAAGGCCAAATATCACCATAAGTGGTTTGACATGCTTTGAGATAAAGGTCCTCTTAGTTTTGCCTACCCAACTTGAACTACAAGGTTTTGATATAGAGGGGTTACACACACATATCATTTTATTGCCGTTGAATGCATGAAATTTCTTAAGTGGTTTGTTGCTTAATGTCTTGAGTTTTACCATTGCTATTGTATACCTACATCTAAGCAGGAGGTTGTGTACTAAGCCACTTATCAATCTCTCCTGTTCTTCATGTTTGTTTGCTTGGGGACAAGAAAATGCTCAAGTATGTTGGTATTTGTTAAGAATCTAAATACACCATGATTTACTTATAGATTCTTTCCATTATTACTCAATTTTTTGTTAATGTTGATTTCTTTTTACATACATTATATATTTATTTTATCGCAAGACATTGGGAGGCCATATACATGGGGAGAAGTCTTTTATGAGTTTGTTTCAAAGGAAATTAGTGAAGAAATAAAGATTGCACGAGCGCGAACAGAATGAACCTCGCCAAATTACAAGCATTAGAAGGCCCTTTGCAGGCTCTACACAGGCTGTACAGCCTAGACAGAGGGTTATACAACCCATGTGCAGGCCACATGGAGGCCTCACAAGGCTGCTAGTAAGCTGTGTAATCTGGTGTGCAGCCCGCACAAGGTAGGCAAAAGCCTATGTGCCTCATGTGCGGCCAAAAACAAGCCAGCACAAGCTTGGGATGAACCATTTTGAAGACTAAAGAGGAGGCCTCGATTTTGCCCACACACAAGAACAAGTATAAATACCCATCCTTAGGGCTTTGAAAGAGAGCTTCATCACCATCCACCTCCAAGCAACCATAAACAAAATTCTTATCCAAGAAGGTTCTTGTGGAGAGCAATTAAATGAGAGAAGAATTGGAGAATCAAGGAGAACATCAAGGAGCTCAAAGGCGTGGATCTGGCGAGTTCTCATCACCATTTTTTGGCTAACATTTTGAGGGAGTTCATTGATCATTCTTGCAATGCTTAATTTGTAATTTGACCACTTTCTCTTTGTCATGTCAAACTAGACTCCTAAGGCACATGGCTCCCAGTGACTTTGGGAGGAGACTTTGTATGGAAGATGTTCATTTATTTTAATTAGATGTGTGGCTTGTGTTGTTGGTTTCAATCTATCATTTACTTATTTATTCTATAATGATGGATTTTGTATAATTGATTTTGAACTATATTTGTATGGTGGGATGCTAGCTTGTATTAGGTTGTATCATGATTGAAGGGGGACTCACTATACCAACACACCAAAGGTTCTTGGTATTGGTAGCTTCCTGTGGGGTCTAGTGTAAGGGTAATGCTAGCCAAAAGTGAGCATTAGAATTACCCTAGTGAAGACTCCCTACTCCTAAAGACATCATAAAGGTATCTACTAGAGGGAGGAACTCGTATTGGATTAAGGCTACACCATTGAGGTTCTGGGATACTCGACATCCAAGTCTAGTGGACTAAAACCAAGCCAACCTTGTGCATAAATGTTAATTATCATTCGTGCTTAGTCTTCTCCCAGGGGAATGATCACCTGAGGCCTTCCTTAATATTTACATTCTATACTCCTTGTTTTTCTTCGAGATTGTGTTCTTTAGCTTTTGTTATTTAATTGCATGATTTATTTTCTTTAGTTTTTATTTTCTTAAAAAATAACTCCCGCTTGATCTACTAGACAATGATTTCCAAAACAAAGCAATAATAGATCTCAAGGCCCTTGGAAATATGACCCTGATAAGTGCTTGAGTAGACATATTTTTCTATATGTTTTACATGCATAGAATATCATTTTTACCATGGTTTATGTCTCATATTGTGTATTTGGTGTTCTTTTGTGCAATTAGGTTGTGAATGCCTTGAAGTGTGAAAAGAAAGCAAAGATAGGCTATAAAGACACATTGTTGGGAGTTCTTGTTCAATTCAAGGACAAAGACATGAGAGGAGTTTATGAACGTGGAGGTGTGTGCCAACTTCCAAGGAGATTCAAGCCAATTTTCTAGTTGGAAGGGCACAAAGAGAGTCACATTTTCATGCCCCTTCTCTTTGTGAAGAATGCAAGACCTTTCAAGGATGAGTCAACGAAGAAAAGTCTTATAGCCTACAACATGGATGTGTGCCCAGCCATGTGGCCTCAAGAGAAAAGTATTTGGACCACTATTGTGAAAAATACTGTAGCTAAGAACTATAGTAAAACAATGAAGTATTTACTTTAGCAGTACTGTAACAGAATTAATGTTTACGCGACCGCGTGGAAATTCCTATAGCTCACCATGGTATGTGATAGCCATGGTTTATGACTGTAAATAAGCCTTTTGCCATATTCTTTGGAGACTTTTTGCTGGGCTTTTTGGGAGCACTCTAAGGGCAAAGCAGCTAGAGTTCTAGAAGCATTTTTTGGTGATATTGGGGGCCATTCTTCACCAACTTTTATCTATCTTGTCTCCATCATAGCATCAAGGGGCCTTCGGCAACCTAGCTTCGGAGGAGGATTCTTCAAGACCTCGTGCGACCCATCAAGGCCATTATCACGAGTTCAAGGGGGTTTTTCTCTATGGTTTACATTGCGATTCATTGTATTAATCTTTGTTTTGTAACTTGCCCCATGGAGGGCTAAACCCTAGTAGGTATTTGGGCATGTGAACCCTAGGATCTTATTTTTGTATTAATTTGCTTTATGTTCTCTTTTAAATCCAAGTTTATTTGAGATTTATTTTTGTGTTATCATGTCTTGCATGTTCTATTGATCTTTGTGATTGATTATCAATGCATGATTTGTTACTTTAATGAGAGAAATGTTGAGAGGATTGAGAGGGTGAGTCACGAGATAGATGAGTGTCCCCTTTCTCTTCCGATTAGTGTGTCCTATCTCCATATTCCCTATACTCTATGCAAGCATATTTTGTATGAGGTATAAGATTGAGAGATTTCTCCTCTGAGACCTTGTGGGGGGTTAGAGATCCTTCTCCTAAAAATAAGGTTGGATCTATCTTTAGGAATCGGTTTCACTCTTAGGTATTCCAAGAGCTTATTGTGGTCATATGGGGTGTGAGGTGTTGAGATTGAGCGATTTCTCCACTGGGATCTTGTAGGGGACTAGTACCGGTGGCTTGGAGGCAAGGTCCGGTTGTTCTTGGATTACCTATACTCATTAGACTCGGTTTGGAAGCATTTAGCAAGTTTTGACCTTCATTTTAGATCCTAGGGGGAGCATTGCTCGGTAACTCATCTTTGTTGATTGAGATCTCCTTTACTTTCTATCTTGCCTTTTTACTTGCCTATTAATATTCTTTGCAATTAGTTCATTTCATCATATCTACTGATTTAGACTAGATATCTAAGAATTGGTTACTATTAGAACTTCCGTTCCCTGTGGATTCGACTATCCACTCACTGGGATATTTTATTACTTCGACACCGGTGCACTTGCAGTTTACACAAGCAATTCGGATCGTGTTAGATTCTCTCATGCTTGTTGGAGAGTTTATTACTTGATGACCAGTGCACTTGCACCCAAGGAGTCATATGTAGAGTGCCGTGCTATGACTCACCAGGCTGTTTGTTTGTTTAGATTTAAAAAAAATAAATTAAATAAATTTTTCTTTAAAACCAAACTTGAATTTGAAATTAAAAAATTTACATTTAAAAAATAGATAAGAAGAAAATCCCCGGTTGCACATAATGGAAGAGATAAAAAAAAAATGGAAGAGATTCATACAAAATAATCTCGATAAAAAAAAAGAGGGATTTTTGGGTGAACGGTTTTGGATGGGAGATCAGAAGAGATAAAAAAAAAATGAAAGGAGAAAAAACTTGGATAAGAAAAACTTACATAAACAAATCCTCCCTCTTTTTCTTTTTCTTATTTGAATTTAAAATCCGATTCCTCTTTGAATCCTAATCATCTTTGGAAAAAAATATTTTTTTAATTAACCGAATTAAAAAAATATATTAGGAGATCATCTTCTTTTTATATTTTAGGATTTATCCTTTATTCTTTTTTTTTACAATTATCCATTTTTTCCTTTTTTTTAAAAAAAATTTGAATATAAGGAAAACAATTTGAATATCTGGATCATTATCCTTTTTATATTTTTTGTCCTCACTTTTTTCATATTTTTTTACGTATATATATTTTTAATTTTCTACTTTATCATTTTTTTTATTATTCCCTCTCGAAGTAGGATCTGGATTTTATTACTTATCCTCTCACTCCTCTTTTATTCCTATTCAAAACAAACCTAGGAGTTCAAACTTATCGAGAATAAAGAAAAAAACAAATGCTCCCTTGTAACTTCCTCACATAGAATAATTGAGGGAGGAAGTACAAGCACTCAAAGAGCATTCATTCAAGGTAATATTTTTATTTCAAAATTTTTATTATCTTTGCCATATATGTTTTTTTGCATGATAGATTCAAATAATGATACTTATGTAAGCATCATTATTTAATTGATATATTTTTTAGGAAAAGAAACATGATTGCCATCGTTCTTTTTTTAAATATAGTTTATTCGCTTGCATGCCATGAAAATATTTTCACCTCCAACCATGAATACCTTGATTCCACACAACCCCCCAACCCACCCACCCACACACACACAACTCCCTTTTATTTTATTTTATTTTATTTTATTTTGGGTTTTTGCTAGCCTCCCCCTCGTTCTCCCCCTACTATTTAAGCATAAGACTTTTCCACTTCTCATCATTGATGCCATTGATAAATTTCGAATTGAAATATGATTTAAGAAGCCTTTACATCAATTGACTAAATCTCAATGGTGGAGTTAATGAGTCTTGAAGTGAGATATATATAGGCTTCAAACTCTGAGGTCTCAAGGAATCAAAATTTAGAGAATCGAAGAGTCTCACAAGTCAAAGACTTAAAGGCATCATAAGCTTGACATGCTGAACTCTTCAAGAAACAACATCGAAGGCAATCAAGTTTTGCCATTCTCACAGATTGAGATCCAAATGATGCTCAAGATGCAAACTCAAAGAAGAATATAAGAACATAAAAGTCAGCAAAGTAAAAGGAGACATTCAAGCATCATTTTTGATGAGAAAATCATGAGAATTGAAATTTAATGGTCTCGAACAATGTGAAGGTAGAAGAAAATTAGGAAAGTAGTGTAAGAAAAACTAGATTCCTAGTTTTTCTATACTTCTGGTCATGTTTATATACCCATATATTTTTTGGAATAAAAATAATAACTTTTATCTTTTCACCCATAACTTCTCATTCACACTTATTCTTACTCGGAGATTCTCATAACATTGTCTGAGATAATTAATATTAGGGGCTTACCCCTAATAGAAGTCATGAATCAGTAATCACTTGAAATCATAACAAAATTAAAATTTGGTTCATGATCTACTTATTTTTAACTAGTTACCCTTAATTAAAGGCCAGATAAGAATAAAGGACCTCACAAATTCTAGCACGCAAGATGGGATCCTGATGGGTGATTTGCAAGCACACGAGTTATCAAGTAATACCTCTCGTGCACGCATGAGAGGGTTGTATTCTCTGTGGTCCTAAGAGCTGCTATTACTTCCCCCTAGATGGCACTGTCTAATCTAACATTTATAGGTTTATATCAAAGTAAGAGAATAACAAAAGAGAAAACTATAAACACATGGACTAAGGCTCACCAAATAAGCATGTTAAAGAAGGAAGTAGAAATAAAAGTGCGAGGTCCCAGGGCTAGGATCCCCTCGGGACTACTAAAGTTAGAGGGATGCTAAAATTACGAAGGCAATGGTGATTGGGCCAAGAGACATCAGGTAGTAGGTTACCCCGATGGTCACGGTGATAACCCCTAATCCAATACAAGTATTGGGTCGAAATCACTTCCACTCTAGCCCTTTTATGATTGCATTAAGTGTCGGGATATCTCTAATTAAGGTTAATACTCAACTAGGTACAACCAGTAATGATTGGAGGGGTACGAAATACCCGATGGTCATAGCGTATTCAAACATGAATCCCTTCTAAGCCAAGTGTGTATAATATTAGGGCAATGGTCATGTAACCTACTATAACTTAGAAATTGATACAAAGGGTCCTCACGCATACCAATACATCAAAGATCACATGACTTAAACCGAAAATCACACAAATGCCATAAATGTAATCTAAAGCATTCATACAAGTAAGTTCATCCCAAGGTTCACCGGATGCCCGGTGACCTTGCGAGTCTAGTTTAACATCAAAAAAAGGAGAAATAGAAAATAAGAGATACGAGACAAAGCTCAAAGCAAACTTCCCTAAGATAAAACTTGAAGATGGTGATCAGAATCCACCGGATCGACGCCGACAAACTCCTAGATGTGCTCCTTGATAACTCTCCTCTTCTACTCTTGATCTTGCTCCTTAGATTTGCCTCTACAGTCCCTTGAAAACACTATATCTGATATTAGTGGAGAATGGTGGCCCAAGACCCCTCAAAAGATGCCTTAACCCTTCTTTCAAATCCCTCTTGATATAGCATGCATCTTGGTATGCGGTCGGCATACGGGCGATGAAGATTCCAGAAATTCCCGTAAGTTGCTATAGTGAATTTCTACAGTAGATTCTACAGTGAATCCGTTACAGAACCCCTGCTACAGTAATGCATGCGGTTGTCTTCATGCCCGTATGGTTACCCACATGAAACTCCAAACTTAGTGTTTTCTTCAAGTTTTCGTGCTTCAATGCTGCTACAGTGCCTAGGCCTCTAAAAAGTTGTTTTCAGTGCCGATTTCTTCTTAACTCATGTCGTCGAGCTCGACTACGCTTCTTTTCTGCCTGTAACACAAAAGAAACAAATTTAGACCATAAAAGGGCATCGATTCTTCAAGAAATACACAAATCTTGCATCAAAAATATGTATAAAATACATACATTTAGACGTTTATGAGAGCCTAACTTATTCTCCCATCTTTGAAACTAAGTGTGAAAAGGATGTTAATAAAAAATGTCAATGTTTCATCTTCCTTAGTGAAGTTACTCTGTTGTATGTCTCATGAAGTATCTTGCTGAAGTAGGGCACTAAAGTGAATATGCCTCTACTTGCACGAGTACTATTTGAGCAAAAATCAAATTTGGGACTATGTCAAATCTTGTCATCTTTGTGTCTAGCCCACCGCCATCACCAATTGAAGCTCATGCCCTACGTTTACCATCAAATAGATGGCACCCTAATGGGATTCTCCCTGTTAGAACATCTGCTGTTGACTATCTAACTTTCAAAAAGAAAATCATGAACAACTAGAAAAGAAAGGATTAAGGGGGCCTTTATTCACTTTCACTAACAAAGAATAAGAGTGTCATCTTAAAGAAGCCCAAGACTACCGTAGTTAAATTCTTTGTTCCTTTATAAACTCCTTTGAGGCACTACGACCAAGTAAAGGATGGTGAAGAAGAAATCACTCTCACACTAGGATAGGGGAAATTTTGTCTCATTCCAAGATTCAAGAAATAGCTCATTATGCTCATTTATGAACCCCTTAGAGGCACTACAAGCAAGTAAAGGATGACAATATTACGAGTGGGTTTGCTCACAATTAAATAAGAAGAGAAAGGGGTGGCCCACTAGAATCTCATAATCAAAAGGATAGTTTGGTAATAAGATTTATAATAATTATACCACCTATAATAAGCTGTAGAATGAAAAGAAGATACTAAAAGAGTGCTATATAGTAAAGAAGAAGTTCCTTTCAAAGTTGCTGGCTTTTCTAAATAAGAAGAGAAAGGGGTGGCCCGCTAGAATCTCATAATCAAAAGGATAGTTTGGTAATAAGATTTATAATAATTATACCACCTATAATAAGCTGCAGAATGAAAAGAAGACACTAAAAGAGTGCTATATAGTAAATAAGAAGTTCCTTTCAAAGTTGCTGGCTTTTCTATTCGATAGGCCTGCACTGTGAAAGAAGCTAGCATATAAGAAGCTAAATGAGGGCAAGTGCCTACACCATCAACTTCTTGCTCAAAATTTCAATAGAGAAGATGCACTTTGAAGGACTTAAGATACATACCATGAGGATAATCACTAAAGGTTTTAAATATCAGTCTGAGCTAGAATGTCACATTACTTAGCTTAGGAAAAAGGTAATATTTCGTACAAGTTGCATGCTAAAAGATTATTTCAATCATGAAACAAAAAAAAGGGAAAGACCATATCCTAAGCAGGGTTCCAAATTTCTCCTACGATCAACAATGACTCAAGGGATAAAGAAAACTATAACCTTATTTTTATATTAATACACCCCTTGTGTATCCGCAAGTGGAAGGTTGTTAAGAAATAGTAAAGTGTACCCAGAAAATATCGGGTAGTGGAATCCACGAAAAACTACTAATTTTCAATTAATAATTTCTCTTTCAATATCTTGACTAATCAAAGATTAGTGAAAAGCTCTATTCTAGGAATCTAAAAGAATAAGACAGGTGGAAATAAGATGGAGAGAAATGGGAAAATAAACTGGGTAGAAGTAGTGATAAGAAGTAGTTTCTTGAACTAATCCCCTAGTGAAATGTGCATTGACTCTTCTACAATGACTATCAGGTATATCCTATGGATCTTTTGTGTGCTCCAAAACCAATGCTACAACCACAATATTCAAACACATCAAGTTTTCTAATCACAACTATGGATATCATGAACATTGAGTTTTACAATCACACCAAAGAAATCACAACTATAGAAATCAACAATACATCGAGTTTTGCAATCACATCTACGCCAATTATGTACATAAAGTTTTAGAACACATGGTTTGACATAGGAAAATCCAACAACACTATAGTCATTGTAAAAGAGTAAATTGAATACATATTATCAATAAGGTTCAATAGCCCGAGATACCAGAGAATGGTTAGTCCCTCATGGGTTCACACGAAATCAAAAGAAAAGAGAAAACAATTAAGAAAGAACTCATTGAACTCCATCTTGCTCTTCTATTCCTTTCTATTATGCTCTGAGGACCTTCCTGCTGACTTAACTCCTTTCCAAATCATGCTTCTGAATCCTAGCTCTAACCCCTCGATAGATGGTGGTGTACATTGTCCAAAAGTTGCATCTAAAATCCTAAGCTGAACTTCCCCTGAAACAATAACTTTATGGCCTAAAAAGTTGTTTTCAACACAAGCACGCCCATGCTTGGTGACAAGATCCCCATGCGTATATCCGGCAAGTGCACGGGTTTGTCGAAGTAATAATCCCTGGTGAGCGGGTATCGAATCCAAAGGGAGTAAGGAGTAAAGACACTTAATTCGATTCTTAGCTATGTGGAATATCAACAATGATAAGTGTGAGAATGATTCAATTCTCAACAATTAAAAGCAACAAGTAAGAGAGCAAAAGTAAGGAGGAGGTAAGGCAATCGATGGAGATGGGGTACTCGGATGATGCTTCATCTAGGATAATCGCTTCAAGTGCAAGAACTCTCTATTATGCTTCCTAATCAATGCATTGGTGAGTCGTGGAAATCCTTACATACATAGTCCCAAATCTAAGGTCAACTATGCCTAACTCTATTCATGTCCCGGAGGAGAGATTAAATAATCTCTCAACCTCGCACTCGAATAAATTTGCAATGAGCTCTAGGGATTCCAGGTGATAAATCTCTTCCTAATTATAGACCTAACCCTTTGGTCCAGGCGGAAGGTCCCTAACCACAATTAAGCTCTAGATACTAAGATCCCCTCAACACTTCACTCCGTTGCACGCAGAACTAAGCCCCAGCGGAGATTCATCACTTAGACCATTCACTCTATTATTGCCGCAAAGAACTCGAGGAACGGAGGTAGAATCTATCACGTCGGAGGGAAAGGGGCGCTCCCTGCACCTCTCGACTCACCCTCTCAACCCTCTCCAACCTAGCTTTTTGTCTAACGCTCGTGGTGTGTCACTCACTCACAAGGTTACCAACAAGAACTCTCAACCCTAGTGTCACTCTAGGGGAAATGTTCATACAATCAAGCATTCAAGGTTGGAACTCACAATAAAAAAATCAATTTATTGAAAGCATAATAAAGAAGTTCAAAGAAACGAATACATCCTAGGGTTCACAATCACCCAAGTACCCACTAGGGGTTTAGCTCTCCATGGAGCTAAGTACAATCAAAGAAATCGAATGTAAAAAGCAATGAATCCATAAAGAAACCCCTTCGATGGTCGTGTCGATGGTCTTGTGGAGAGTCCTCTACTCGTCGCAAGGGATCCTTTGTCCGGCCTAGGATACACCTCCCCGGATCGATGCTGACGAAAGCTCTCCCAATAACCTTCTTCCAAACGACGCGCGATGTCGGAGCCGTAGAACCTCTCCAAAAAACCTAGCCAATACCCCTTAAAACCCTAGCCGAAGCCCTCTCGCAAGTTGGGGAAAAGATGGAGAAAAGAACGCCATAATCGGGGCGGAATTTCCACACGGCCGTGGATAATTTCCACACGCCCGTGTGGATTCTCTGTTTCTCTGATTTCTTGACCGGCTGTGAACAGTGCTGCTACAGTACATGCTACATTGTTTCTACAGTCTCTCCTACAGTCTTCGACCTGAATAACTTCCCAATTCCATATTTTCATCGGGGTAATGCAAACGGGCACACGTTTACGTCGTGAATCTCTTGCTTCTTCAATGATATACATGTTGGTGAAGGTCTTGTTCTTATGTGCATAAGTCAGAATGCTCGAGTGTGACTGCCTTTGTGCCCCTCCAAATGGATGTGCTCACTCGAATGCGAGGAGGTTGGCACACACTCTAGCATCTCACACCTGACCTATGTCTTCGCGTTTGACCCTTAGCAAGATTTCCTCTAAAATACGTGCATTATGATCCACATTGGCCTATTTCCTTCATACTCGGCCTCACAACCCTACCTGTATAAAAGTAACATAAAAACACACATATTAGTGTAAAAACCTGAGAAAAGTAATGCTCAACATAAGAAATGAACATTTCGCATTCATATCGCACAAGCACTTATCACTTGGGCCGTGATAAGCACAAGCACTTCACTACTAGAGATTTTGTAGAAGCTATATGTGATCATTTGATTTTTGAATTCTTCTTCATTATTTTGTGTTTTTTATTTGTTGTTTGATGCGCGTTTATTTGCTTTCATTTAGAGGAACTGGTGTTTATAGAGGTAGGTATAATTGAATAATTTTTTGAAAACTAACTATGCCAAGGGTTCTAATTGTGCTCCATTTTCAATGAAATTTGGTAGTGACTAGCTGTTGAGGTGTGAAATTGGAGCATCACATATTGCTTTCCAATTACTGGTAGACCTTATCATTCAGTTTAGGTGATTCGTTACACATATATTTGTTTTTATAATGCTCATCCAACTTCAAATGTTTCTTGTTGAATTTAACCTCATGGATTGTTATCAAGACTTGTTTATCTGTTTATACTTGTATCTTCTCTATTTTTTTATTTACTTTAATTTTAAACAATTTTAATTTTATTTTGTCAACTTTTATCTATTAAAAAAAGTTTTCTTTTAAATACAAATTAGTGTTACTTATGTAAGGAAGCTATCAAAAATTTGGTAGCTGGTGAGTTTTCATCTTTGCAGAGAGATTATGGATCTTCTATATGAGACATAGAAGATTTCATAGCTTTTCTATACTCCCTATGCGCTTGCATTATCAATACTAGTAAAATGTTCATCGATGTTGTTTATCTACGAATCACTAGCTTTATCATTTCTTTAGAAATTTTTATATAGGTAACGGTATATGTTCTACCAGTCCCCAAGCAATAATGAGAGTTTTCTTTCTTCCATGGGGTACATTCCAGTCATTCTTAATATTCAATCAACTTACCTTCTATTTGTTTTGTTTATCAAATTTTCAGATGAATTCTATATTGTTAAGGATATGGAATATCCTTCTTTTATTATATTTTACATGTCCATTAGATGATTTACCACAGTCAAATGTGCATCCTTAACAATCTTTCCAGACATTATTGTGAACAAAAGCTTAGCAGAATAAGGGTGTGAAGGTCCATATTTTTCTTTGAGGAATCCTTGGGTAATAAATTATGTTAGGTGTGTTTCTTTCTTTCTTGTATTCCTCTTGGAAGTTAATGACACACCCCTTGCGTGTGACCGGCAAGTGCATGTATTTGTCAAAGTAATAATACCCAGGTGAGTGGATTATTGTATCCACAGGAAATAGTGATCAGAAACACAAAGATTGCTATTTAACTAAAGTGGAGATGAATCAATAGTGGTGTTAAAAAATCAATATGAAAAGAACTTAAGAAAATAAGGAAGAGAATGAGGCGCACTAAAATGAGAGGAAAGGCAATCGATAGGAAATGCGGCACTCGGACATTGCTCCCCCTAAGATTATTGCTTCAAGTGCAATACCAACTATTATGTCTCCTAACTAATACTTAATGAGTCTAGAAATTCTAAGATACACGGTTCCAAATATAAGGTCAACCATGACTAACTCTACACTATGCCTTGGCGGAGAAATCGCTCAGTCTCAACATCCCACACTGCGTAAAGTTGCAAGAAGCTCTAAGGATTCCAAGTGATATACCCTATTTCCTAATATAGGTCTAACCCTTTGGTAAAGGCGAAATACCCCTAGTCATAATTAAGCCCAAGCACTAAAAGATTAGTTCAACGCTTCACTCTATTGCTTGCGCAGTTAAGCCCCAGCAAAGTTCCTCTTTTAGCACTTCACTCTATTGTGACCGCAAAGAACTCTGGAACATAGAGGTACGGCAAATCACACTAAAGGGAAAAATGGATGCTACGCTACCTATCGACTCACCTTGTCAACCCTCTCCAACCTAGCATTGTCTAGCCCTCTTATAAGTACTTGTGTAATAACAATATTAAGTGTTCTTTTCTTATGTTGAGCATTACTTTTATCATATTTTAGCGCTAATACATGTGTATTTGTGTTACTTTCGTGCATTTAGGGTTGTGGAGCCAAATAAAGAAGAAAGAAGCCAAAGTGAATCGTAAACCCATATTATGGATGAAATCTTTGAATGGACAAACGTAAAGACATAAGTTGGCTCAAAGATACATGAATGTGTACCAACCTCCATGTGTTCAAACAATTAAAATGTTTGAAGGGGCACAAAGGTAGTCAAATTTGTGTATCCCGACTGGTGCAGTGATAGCAAGATCTTCTCCAATGAGGCTTTTTATTGAGGAAGCGATGCGATCTACGTCATAAATGTGTCTCCATTTATATTGCCTCAACGAATAATGTGGATCGGGAGTGTTTTTCGTGGAGTACCGCAGCAGGTACTGTTCATAGGTCACAGGAAATCAAATTCCAGCAAATATATATGGGTTTATGGAAATTCCACACGCTCGTGTGGATTCCCAATTCTAGCCTATATAAAACCGCAATTCAGCCTAATTTCGACATCCATTTTTCAATCTTTTCTCCATCTTTTGAGAGGCTTGCGATTAGGGTTTAGAGTGGCTTTGCCAAGGCTTTTAGAGTGGTTTTACGGCTTCGACACTGCATTTCTGTTGGAAGCTAATTAGTGGGGGAGCTTTCGTCGGCACCGATCCGGTGAGGTGTGCCCTAGGCTTGACAAGGGGCCTTTGGAGAGGATGAGGTTACTCCACAAGACCATCGACACAAATACTGAGGGGGTTTTACTTATGGATTGCTTGTTCTTGTTTTCGATTTCATTATTGATTGTAACTTGCTCCATGGAGAGCTAAACCCCTAGTGGGTACTTGGATTTGTGAACCATAGGATGTATTTGTGTCATTAACTTTTTATTATGCTTTCCTTAATTGATCTCTTTAATTAAGTTCCAATCTTGAATGCTTGTTGAATAATTTATCCCTTAGAGTGACACTAGGGTTAGGAGTTCACATTAGTAATCTTTGTGAGTGACTGACACACCACAAGGATTAGCTGATGATTTCTACCTCAGATTTTGTTAGACCTACTATTCATGGGACACAATCAAGCATTATGAGACCACTGGTAGCAGCCCATAATTTTGAGTTGAAGCCGGATTTATTCAAATGGTCCAACAGTCTGCACAGTATAATGGGTTAGCCGATGACGACCCAAACAATAATATTGAGAACTTCCTTGAAGAGTGTGATATGCTGAAGATCAATGGGGTTTCTGATGATGCAATTTGCTTGAGAGCTTTCCCATTATCTTTGAAAGGAAGTGTCAAACAGTGGCTCCATTCATTGGCAAGAGCTTCCATCACAACATGGAACTAAATGGTCGAAGTTTTTCTTGCATGGTACTTCCTTTGTGTGTGACGCGCAAGTGCACGGGTTTATCGAAGTAATAAATCCCAAGTGAGTGGGTATCGTATCCACAAGGAATAAGGAATAGAAACACTAAGATTGCTACTTAGATAAGCGAAGATAGAACAATAGTGATGTGAAAGAATAAATGCAAACAAAGTAAAGAAAATAAGGAAGAGAGGCATAAATAAAATAATAGGTAAGGCAATCGATAGAAGCGGGGTACTCAGATATTGTTCGATGTACGACAATCACTTCATGTATAAAACCAACTATTATGTCTTCTAATTGATGCTCAATAAGTAGTGGAAATCCTTAAACACATGGTCTAAAACCTAAGGTCAATGGTGACTAACTCTATACTATGCCCCAGCGGAGAAATCAATCAGTCTCTGCACCTCACACTTCGTAGAGTTGTAAGATGCTCTAGGGATTCCAAGTAATAAACCCTATTCATATGTATAGATCTAACCCTTAGGCCGAGGCCAAAGACCCCTAGTCACAATTAAGCCCCAGGTGATAAAGTCACTTCAACACTTCACTCTGTTGCTCACGCAACTAAGCCCCAGCGAAATTCATCCCTTAGCCCTTCACTCTACTATGACCGCAAAGAACTCTTGGAACCTGGAGGTAGGATAAATCACATCAGAGGGGAAAGTGGATGCTCCGCTATCTCTTGACTCACCCTCTTGACCCTCTCCAATCTTGTATTGTCTAACCCTCACAGCGTGTCACTCACTCACAAAGATTACCAATGTAGACTCTCAACCCTAGTGTCACTCTAAGGGAGAAATTATTCAATAGGCATTTAAGATTGGAACTCAATTTAAAACATCAATTAAGGAAAACATAATAAAAGGTTAATGAAACAAATACATCCTAGGGTTTACAAATCCAAGTACTCACTAGGGTTTAGCTCTCCGTTGTTTTGCTACATTAAATTGCTACAGTACTCCGCCAAAATACTCCCGAATTCACATTTCTCATTGAGGAAACATAAACAGGCACACGTTTATACCGTAGATCATGTTACTTCTTTAATAAAATATTTCATTGGGAAAGATCTTGCTATCATTGCACAAGTTGGGATACGCAAATGTGACTGTCTTTGTACCCCTCCAAACATTGTCATTGCTTGAATACATGGAGGTTGGCACACATTCACGTATCATTGAGCCCAACTTGTGTTTTCGGATTTGTTTATTCCAAGATTTCATCAAAAATTGCATTCACGATCTATTTTGGCTTCTATCTTTCATATTTGGCTCCGCAACCCTACATGCACGAAAGTAATACAAATACACACGTATTAGCGCTAAAATCAGATAAAAGTAATGCTCATCGTAAGAAGAGAATACTTCATATTCTTTGTACACAAGCACTTCTCACTTTATTTGTTTAGATGGTGTTTGAAACATTGTTTGAGACTTGGGAACCATTCAAGGACCTCTTGCGGAAGTGTACACAACATGGGTTCCCTGAGTGGATGATCATTAATACATTTTATAACAAGTTGAGCTCAAGTAACAAACAACTTCTAGATGTTGTTGTAGAAGGTACAATAGGGAACAAGACCCCCAAGAAGCACGGTAATTGATTGAAGAAATGGGTTTGAATAGCTACCAATGGAATGCAAGAGAAAAGAAGAAAGTGCCCGGACTCTATGAAATCGATGTGGTTACATCCTTAATAGCCTAAGTAGAGGCATTGAGCAAGAAATTGGATACATTGACTTTACCAAGAGTAGCCGCAATTACAAGTTGTGATGGTTGCGAGGGTTCGCATATAACATCCGATTATCCTGGTTCGATTGCTACTTCAGCCCCAACTGAACAAGTAGATTTTGTGGGCAGTCCTGGGAAAGTGCAAGGAAAACCTTATAGCAACACCTACAACCAAGGCTGGAGAAGCTACCCCAATTTCTCATGAACTAACCAAGGGCAACAAAAGCCCATGGCACCAACGGGTTTCCAACAACAACAAGCCCCAAACATGGATAATAGAGTCTTAGGTTTGGAGACCCGGATGACCGATTTAGAGAAAGCTTTGACCAGATTTGTACAATCATCGGATACACGATTTTAGTCGGTCAAAGCTACACTTCGCAACCACACCACTTCATTGCACAATCTAGAGAACCAAGTAAGGCAAATTGTGAAGTCTCTATCAAAGAGACCTCAAAGGAGTCTACCTAGCAACACCGAAACTAATCTGAGGAAACATTTGAAGGCAATCACTTTGAGAAGTGGTCATAAAGTTAAAGATAGAAATCCTAGTCAGAAGACCAATGTTGAAGCACCCAAGGTCGTGGAGGTTAAGGAAAGAGCAAAAAAGGAGAAGGAGGTGGCACCCCCACCTTATAAGCCAAGAATGCCTTACCCTTCAAGATTGAAGTACGACCAAAATGATGAGCAATACAAGAAGTCCTTTGGTTGATTTAAGCAATTGCACATCAATATTCGTTTTGTGGAGGTGTTGTCTCAAACGCCTCGATATGTCAAGTTTATGAAGGATTTATTGACCAAAAAGAGGAAGTTGGAGGAAAGTGTGTCGGTGATCTTAGATGCTTCATGTCAAACAAGAAGAAAGACCCCGTAAGCTTTGTTATCCCATGCAACATTAGTAATATGGGTGAAGAGATGGCATGGGCGGATTCTAGCGTTACTATCAATGTCATGCCGTACTCGTTTTTCCAAAAGCTAGGCTTGGGAGAACCTATGCCCACTCGGATGACACTTCAATTGGTGGACCGAATGGTGAGACATCCGAGGGGTATCATTGAAGACGTGCTTGTCAAGGTTGACATGTACATATTTCCTGAAGACTTCATTGTGTTGGATGTCGATGAGGATGTAGATGTTTCTTTGATACTTTGGAGGTCATTCTTGCGCACTTCCAAGGCACTTATCGACATGGACAGTGGTGAGTTGACACTGAGGGTTAACGATAATAAGTTGACGTACAGCCTCGCCAAAGCCATGCGACATTCTCTCGAATTTGATGATACTTTGTATTTTCTTGACACTACTGATGAGCTGGTTGATGAATATGTGTAGGAAATGTTGAATCTAGACCCACACGAAGGAGTGCTAGACTAAGAGATGGATAATGAAGAAGTCTTGATGATTGTTCTAGAGGAGAAGGTACACACTACCCCGGGGATCATGAATAAGGTGCTCCGGAAGATGAAACTAGCAAAAAGACATCACAAGAAACGTCCCCAAGGCTATTGGGGATGTGCAAGAATGGACCAAGGGTGACGAACCCTTGGGTAATAACAAGCTTGACAACTCTCCCTCTATCTTTGAAAGACTATGTTCATCGTGTTTCTAAGTTATGGATAAGAGGGAAACCTTCATCTATGAGCCCCCGTCAGGTAAGGGACGTTAGTGTGTTTAAGGTACGTCAAGCTAAGCGACGGTAAACAAGCGCTCCTCGAGAGGTAACTAAAGTCTTTACTATTTTTTCTAGGTTTTAGTTAGTGTGTGCATGAATAAGGCTTTGAGTGTTGGTATCTTGATCTTTTACATGCTATTGGTATGAATTTTCTCGTTGATTATTTGGTGTTATCATGTGCTTTGATGTATGTGGCGAAGTTCTTGGCCGTTTGAGCATGTTTTTCATAATTATCTGGTATATTTTGCATTATAGTGGTAAGCTCTAAGTTTGTATACATGTTCAAGAATTTTTTGCAGAGCTTGTAGATTTTTCTAAGTTACCCAGAGAAGACACACGGCCAATGCGTCTGCCCATGTGAATTTCCACACAGGCGTGTGTTTCTCTCCAGGAACTTAGAGATTTATCCTGAGAGGACACAGAGGCATGTGTTTGCCCCTGTGGATGACCCTGTGATAAGTACACGGGTGTTGGTAATTTCCACAAGCCCATGTGGATCCCGGCAGAGTAACTCTCCTCCATCCCGAGAAGGCATAGTGGCTTATGGATACCCTTGTAAACAAGCCCGGTGATGAACCACGCCTGTGTGGAATTTCCACACGGGCATGCGAAACACTCAGAAACTTTTCTCGGTTAGACAAAAAGGCACAGGGGCGTGTGGATGCCCCTGTGAGTCGAGCACATGGGTGTGTGTTATTTCCACACTCCTATGTGTTTTTGTTCAGAGGTCATCCACAGAGCTCACAGGGTAATTTCGACACACCCGTGTGGATGCGCAGACATTGAACAGGCGTGAAGTTTTCTTTATAAAACGTTTAGGCCCCTTTATTCTTTAACTCCCAAACACTCAATCGCCGTCTCTCTTCACTCTCCCGACCCCTCACCATCTATATATAGAGATCTAGGGTTGTTTGACAGCTCTATTCAAGTTTTTCCATTGTCACTTCATCGGTAAGCACTCTTTCTCTATTTTCTTTTGCCATACTTGATTTTATGTGATTAGACTAGTAAATATACTTCGTTTACATGTTTATGGGTTGGTGCATGCTTTAGATTAAGTTTAGCAATGCATTTTTTTGTATTTTTCATGGATTATTGCATGCGGTCTTGCGGCTTTCACGCCTATGAATCCACACGGGCATGTGGAATTTCAACATGACCGTGTGGATTTTAACAATATTGCTTTGTAATTGAATTTGATCTATTTCTTTTCAGTACTTGTAGATATGCCTCCCAAAACAAAGATTGCAGCCGGCAAACATCCTAGAGAGTACTCCCTTGGGCCCGAGCATATGGAGTTCGCCATTCCTGAGCACCAGGCTCGGTTTGAGCAATTGTCAAAGCTCAAGTTCGCTTAGACCCGATTCCCGGATGTGAGCGCGCTCAGTGAAGTTTAATCAGCAAAAGATATGGCAAATGAAGCTGAAGAATTGATGTCTGTGTGTAGCTGGAGGTGTTTATTGTCGATCAGATACCTGGCTATTCATATGCTGACGTTCTAGGTATTAGCGTCATTCGAGTTCGACCGTTCTTATTCTAGTGTTGACAGCATAGGCACTATATAGTTTTGAGGTCTGGGACAATATCACATTATGATCATGACTTAGTTTTCGGTCAGATCGGGGTTTTATAATCGGCCATTCACAAGCACGGAGGATTCTGAATAGTTAATAATAGACTACCCGGCACTTTGACCTCGTAGAGAGCATATAGAGCCTTATGTGGGTAGGGGCAGTATAAGCCAGGAGTGTCTAAGGCCACCTGTCTTTCCCGGCCGAGTTACAGATACATTCACACCGTTCTAAGCAAATCAGTGAATGGTCGTGGTGACAACACTGATGTGCTCAGCCGATAGGAGCTGCTATACCTCCATTCTATGTTACAGAGCACACCATTACACCTTGGAGACATCCTGGAAGAGTATCTATGACATCAGGGATAGTATGCCAAGATTGGTGTCCTCTTCTTCGGCCCCGTACATCACGAGACTCATTATGGGTATGGGTCTCCTGGAGACGATTAGACGGCCCGAGAAGGCGATTGTACCGGATGCCCTAGGCACAGAGATGATGAGGTTGATGGGGATGGTTCGCAGGTGTTAGCCGGGAGTATATGCTTTGATTGCGCCTACCCCAAAGATAGTTGAGGGGGAGGGTAACGATGATGAGGGTTCACAGTCGGTTCCCGAGCCTTAGCCCAAGCACATGGAGACTGATGCACCTCCTGTAGCACACGAGCCGTCTCTAGTGCGCATGTTCTACCTATCTCGAATCTATGATCATTTTGAGAGGATCGAGAGTGTTGTAGGGTGTTACGGACCGAGATTACTGAGGTTCGGACTACACATGCCACGTAGCATGCAAAGGTGATGACGCGTCTCGACACCGTACAGTAGTAACTAAAGCGAGACGTTGCCTCAGCCTTTGTTCTTAGACTGAGGACCCCTCAGGCATCTCCAGCACCACCATCACCAGTTCCTGTACCAGTCGATCCACCTTCTTTACCAGCAGCACCAGCAGCATAAGAATAGGAGATTGACTATGACACCAACAATTGATCCATCTTTCTTCTATTTCCTTTATATTTTTCGTATTTTACTTCAGTATTATATTTTGGACTTGTATTCCTCAGAAAGGGTACTCCTCTGAGTTTAACTTTTATTTTGTTGTCTTGAGTTGTATTTCAGTACTTTATCTCTATAGACTCGAGTTTATTTTGTTTTGTTGAGCTTCACTTAATCCCCCTTGTGTATGCTTGCAGATAGTCTTGTCAGTATGGAAATTGAGAACTATTCATGGACATGGCCAATGTGTTTTTACACTTGGCCGTGTGTGGTTCACAACCCGTTGGAACTCTATTCCCAAAGAATTTAGCTCCATCAAATGCACCACTAGGAATTCAGGGGAGTATTATTTCATTTGCCCACTCCCACATAAATTTTACTGTTATATCTTTTATTGTGTTTGAATGTGTACATTGAGGGCAACGTATATCTTAAGTGTGGGGGGGAGTTCACATTACACATGTCCTATACTTCTACTTTGATTGTGCATGCTCACGTAGCCAATAGCGGTCCACCTTAGTTACAATGATTGTATTCTTGAGTTTAGGAGAATTTTTAACATTGAATATTCACATGCTCTAGTTTTTACTTGAATTTTTAGGATTTTTTGCCGATTTACATTTGTTGCACTACTCGCTCATTAAAGTCTTTTGGAAACTCAAGTTCAATGTGTAAGGGACTAATTAGAGTTATTTGTTGTGTTTATATTTGATAAAAAAAATTATATACTTGTTTGGTTGTGCATTGGGGATGGAAAGAGCTACCACCTATGAAGTATGAAGCTACTCTTATAAGTCGGATACTAGTTATGCCCTAATGAGAGAAAGAGCTATCTTATCGGATGAGTAAAAACTAACACCCCGGTAGAAATAGCTACCACCTCGAAAATGTGAAAGTCACCTTAGCGACAGCTTTGGAAAGGGCTACCTTAGAGGATGTGTGGAGCTACTACCACCTTTTACTTTGTTTTGTATATAAATAAGTCCCTTATTCTTAGAACTTTGAGGAGTATTCTTTGAGTTAATTTGAGTAAGTTCAGACACTTACACGATTTCGGGTTTGTTGTCCTTTTTTTATTCGAGTTTTTAGCTAGAGCAATGATTTTTTTTCATATTTTGTGTTGAAATTCCACTTACTTGTGGAATGCTTCCCTTGCATGCTTTGGTAATCCTAAGGCCAAGCACTTTCAATATTTCATTCTTCTATGCTTCAATGTTTTATTTTTTCTTGAGGACAACCAAAAGCTTTTGTGTGGGGGAGTTTGATAAGTGCTTGTGTAATAAGAATACGAAGTGTTCTTTTCTTATGTTAAGCATTACTTTTATCAGATTTTAGCGCTAATACATGTGTATTTGTGTAACTTTTGCGCATGTAGGGTTGTGGAGCCAAATAGAGAAGAAAGAAGCCAAAGTGGATCATTAACGCATATTGTGGATGAAATCTTGGAATGGATAAACGCGAATACACAAGTTGGGCTTAATGATATGTCAATATGTGCCAACCTCCATGTGTTCAAACAATTACATTGTTTGGAGTGGCACAAAGGCAGTCACATATGTGTATCCCGACTTGTGCAATTGATAAGTACTTGTGTATTAGTAATACAAAGTATTCTTTTCTTATGATAAGCATTACTTTTATCAGATTTAAATGCTAATACAAGTGTATTTGTGTTCTTTTGTGCATTTAGGGTTATGAAGCTAAATATGGAAGAAAAAAGCCAAAGTGGATCGTGAATGCACCGTTTGATGAAATCTTGGAAGGAACAAACCCGAATACACAAGTTGTGATAAAAAAATATGTGAATGTGTGCCAACTTCCAATACGTTCAAGTTATTTACAATGATTTGGAGGGGCACAAAGGCAATCACATTTGCGTATCCGAACTTGTGCAATGATACCACGATCTTTACCAATGAACCTGTTTATTGAAGAAGCGACATGATCTACGGCATAAACATATGCCCGTTTATGTTACCTCAATGAAAAGTGGATTCGGGTGTGTTTTTGGCAAGTACTGTAGCAAAACAATGTAGCAAACTATTGTAGCAGCTACTGTTCACAGCCGGCCGAAAAACAGAATTAAAGAGAATCCACACGGGCATGTGGAAATTACCCACGCCCGTGCGGGAATTCCACAGGCCCCTGTGGAAAATCCACAAGGGCGTGTGGATGCCCGATTCCAGCCTATTTAAAGCCGATTACAGCCCCAATTTTAGCATTCTTTACCCTATTCTTTCTCCTACTTTTGAGAGTGTGGCGGCTAGGGTTTAGAGAGGTTTTTGTAAGGCTTTTAGAGTGGTTCTCCGGCTTCGACACTGCGTTTCTTTTGGAATATAGTTATTCGGGGAGCTTTCGTCGGCATCTATTTGGCGAGGTGTGCCCTAGGCTTGACAAGGGGACCTTTGGAGAGGACGAGACCACTCGACAAGACCATCGACATGAACACCGATGCGTTTTTTCTATGGATTACTTGTTTTTACTTTTGATTTTGTTATTGATTGTAGCTAGCTCCAATGGGAGCTAAAACCCTTAATGGGTACTTGGATTTGTGAACACTCGGATGTATTTGTTTCATTAAACCTTTTATTATATTTTCATTAATTGATGTTTTAATTGAGTTACAATCTTGTATACTTTATTGTGTGAATACTTACCTAGAGTGACACTAGGGTTGAAAGTTCTTGTTGGTAACCCTTGTGAGTATGTGACACACCACGAGAGTTAGACAAAACTAGACTGTAGAGGGTTGAGAGGTTGAGTTGAGAGGTAGCAGAGCGTCCCCTTTCCCCTCCGGTGTGATTTAGTTTACCTCCAATTCCTTGAGTTCTTTGCGGTCATAGTAGAGTGAATAGGCTAAGAGATGACCTTCCGCTGGGGCTTAGTTGCGGAGGCAACGGAGTGAAGCGTTGAAGTGATTTTAGTACATAAGGCTTAATTGTGGCTAGGACCTCTCGCCTGGACAAAAGGGTTTGGTCTACATCTAGGAAGAGAATTTATCACTTGGAATCCCTAGAACTTATTGCAATTCTATACGAGTGCGAGGTTGAGAGATTATTCAATTTCTTCTCCGGGACATGTATAGAGTTAGGCATGGTTGACCTTAGATTTGGGACCATGTATTAAAGGATCTTCACAACTCATTATTGCATTACTTATGAAGCATAATAGAGGGTTTTGCACTTGAATGATTGTCCTAGGTGGAGCAATATCCGGGTACCCCATTTATATCGATTGCCTTACCTCGCCTTTACTTGTGCTCTCTTTCTTGTCTCTTTTACTTTTGTTATTTTACATCTTGTCAGACAAATCAGTATTCATCTTTCACTTAGTTAAGAAGCAATTCGAGTATTTTTATTCCCTACTCCCTGTGGATATGATACATAGTTATCTGAGATTTTATTACTTTGACAAACCCGTGCACTTGCATATACACAAGGACATTTTGGGAAAATGGGAAGGCTCGCAACTTAATTGCATCATCCGTCACCCCGTTTATCTTCAGCATATCACAAACTTTAAGAAAGCTCTCTATATGACTGTTTGGATCCTTATCGGCCAAACCATTCAACTGTGTGGATTGCTGTAACATGTGGATGAATGTCGGCTTCAGTTCAAAGTTCTGAGCTGTAATCGGGGGACGCACAATACTCGACTGTGTCCCCAACACTGAAGGTCTGGCATAATCGGATAATGTTCGCTGTCGCTCATTCTGTTCTGCCATGTTTTCAGATTCTACCACTTCCATATCAGCTAAATTAGACTGTTCTTGCACAGGCTCTTTCCCTTTTCTTCTAAGTGTACGTTCAAGCTCAGGATCTCCTTCAATCAATATTGAGGGATTTCCTCTGGTCATAACCTGGAGCTGCACCTAAAAAGAAAGTAAAAGAAATCAGAACGATGATAGAATAAGAAGATATGAAATAGAATGTATGGTGAAATAGCTAAGAAAACAAAGTACAAAGTATCTCTAAATGCCTATTCCCCGGCAACGGCGCCAAAAACTTGACAAGGTCCCATTGCGTATATCCCGCAAGTGCACAGGTTTGTCGAAAAAATAATCTCGGATGAGCGGTTATCGAATCCACAGGGAGTAGGGAATAAAAACACTTAATTCACTTCTTAGCTATGTGAGAGATTAATAGTGATGTGTGTGACAATGATTCAATTCTCAAAAGTAAAAACAACAAGTAAGAGAGCACAAGTAAAAGAGGAGGTAAGGCAATCGATAAAGATGGGGTACCCGGATAATGTTCCGCTTAGGACAATCGTTTCAAGTGCAAGAACCCTTTATTATGCTTCCAAATCAATGCAATAGTGAGTCGTGGAAATACTTAATTACATAGTCCCAAATCTAAGGTTAATTATGCCTAACTTTATACATGTCCCGGAGGAGAAATTGAATAACCTCTCAACCTCGCACTCGCATAGAATTGCAATGAGCTCTAGGGATTCGAAGTGGTCAATCTTTTCCTAAATGTAGACCTAACCCTTTGGTCCAGGTGGAAGTTCCCTAACCACAATTAAGCCCTAGATGCTAAGATTAACTTAACGCTTCACTCTGTTGCACTCGCAACTAACCCCCAGGGAGGGTCATCCCTTACCTCATTCGCTCTATCATGGCCGCAAAGAACACGACGAACGGAGGTAGAATCTATCACACCAGAAGGGAAAGGGGACGTTCCTGTACCTCTCAACTCACCCTCTCAACCCTCTCCAACCTAGTTTTGTCTAACACTCGTGGTGTGTCACTCACTCACAAGGTTACTAAGAAGAACTCTCAACCCTAGTGTCACTCTAGGGGAGTATTCAAACAATCAAGCATGCAAGGTTGTAACTCACAACAAACATCAATTAATTGAAAGCATAATAAAGAGATTCAATGAAACAAATACATCCTAGGGTTCACAAATACCCAAGTACCCACTAGGGGTTTAGCTCTCCATGGAGCTAAGTACAATAAAAAAAATAGAATGTAAAAGCAATGAATCCATAGAAAAACCGCCTCAATAATCGTGTCTATGGTCTTGTGGAAAGTCCTCTACTCGTCGTCCAAGGATTCCCTTGTTCGGTATAGGATACGCCTCGACGCAAGCTTCACTACCAACCTTCTTCAAAGGAATGATGATGTCGGAGCCATAGAACCTCTCCAAAACCCTATCCGATACCTCTCAAAACCCTAGCCGAAACCCTTTCTCAAGTTGGGGAAAAGATGGAGAAAAGAATCCTGAAATCGTGGCTGAATCGGCTTTAAATAGGGCTGGAATCGGGGATCCACACGCCCCTGTGGGCGCCCATGTGGAATTTCCGCACGGGCGTGGGTAATTTCCACACGCGCAGTGTGGATTCTCTAAAATTGTGATTTTCGGTCGGCTATAAACAGTAACTGCTACAGTGATTGCTACAATAACCTGCTATAGTACTCTGCCAAAAAATACTCCCGAATCCAACTTTCATCGAGGTAACATAAACGGGCACACATTTATGCCGTGGATCGCTTCGCTTCTTCAATGATAGATAAGTTGGATTAGATCTTGTTATATGTGCATAAGTCGGAATGCTTGAGTGTGACTGCCCTTGTGTCCCTACAAATGGTTGTGCTAACTCAAATACGAGGAGGTTGGCACACACTCTAGCATCTCGCACCCGACCTATATCTTCGCATTTGAACCTTAGCAAGATTTCCTCCAAAATCAGTGCATTATGATCCACATTGGCTTCTTTCCTTCATAATTGGTTTCACAACCCTACATGTATAAAAGTAACATAAAAACACACATATTAGTGTAAAAACCCCGAGTAAAAGTAATGCCTAACATAAGGAAAGAACGCTTCGCATTCATATCGCACAAGCACTTATAAAATATTATGGATCGGGAGTGTTTTTGGCGGAGTACTGTAACAAATCATCATACTAATTTAATGTAGGAGTTACTGTTCTTAGGCCGCATGAAATTAAATTCCACGCACATGATTTCAGCCTATATAAAGCCCCGATTTAGTTCGATTTCAACATCCTTCTTTCCATCTTTTCTCCATCTTTTGAGAGGCTTGTGGCTAGGGTTTAGAGGGGCTTTGGTAAAGCGTTTGGAGTGGTTTTACGGCTTCGACACCAATCCGGCGAGGTATGCCCTGGGCTTGACAATGGGACCTTTGGAGAGGATGAGGCTACTCCACAAGACCATCGACATGAGTACCGAGGTGGTTTACTTTTGGATTGCTTATTCTTGTTTTCAATTTCATTATTGATTGTAACTTTCTCCATGGAGAGCTAAACCCCTAGTGGGTACTTGGATTTGTGAACCCTAGGATATTTATTTCAGTAACCTTTTATTATGCTTTTCTTAATTTGTATCTTTAATTGAGTTCTAATCTATAATGCTTGTTGAATGATTTCTCCATAAGAGTAACACTAGGGTTGAGAGTTCACATTGGTAATATTTGTAAGTGGGTGACACACCATGAGGATTAGACAAAGCAAGATTGGAGATGGTCGAGAGGGTGAGTCGAGAGGTAGCGGAGCCTCCCTTTTCTCTTACGGCATGATTTATCCTACCTCCACGTTCCAAGAGTTCTTTCCGGTTATAGTAGAGTAAAGGGCTAAAAAATGAACTCCGCTGGGGCTTAGTTGCGCAAGCAACAAAGTGAAGCGTTGAAGTGATTTTAGCACCTGGGTCTTAATTATGACTAGGGGTCTTTCGCCTAGATTAAAGGGTTTGATCTACACATAGGAATAGGGTTTATCACTTGGAATCCCTAGAACTTCTTGTAACTGTACTCAGTGTGAGGTGTTGAGGCTGATTAATTTCTCTGCCGAGGCATAATGTATAGTTAGTTACAGTTGACCTTAGGTGTGGGACCGTATAGTTTAGGATATCCATGACTTATTAAGTATTATTTAGGAGGCATAATAGTTGGTTTTGCATTTGAAGCAATAATCCTATGACGAACAATATCCGATTATCCCACTTTTATCGATTGCGGATCTTCTCATTTCATTTGTGTCTCTCTTTCTTATTTTCTTTAGCTTTGATTACATTGATTGTTATTCACAATATCTTTTCTCTCCACTTAGTTAAGCAGCAATCTTGGTGTTTCTATTTCTTATTCCCTATTGATAAGATACCCCACTCACCTTGGATTTATTACTTCGACAAACCCATGCACTTGCGGGTCACACTCAAGGGATGTGTCACCCTCATGGTGTGTCACTCATCCACAAAGGCTACCAAGATGGATTCTTAACCCTAGTGTCACTCTAAGCGAAAAACAACTCAAAAAACATTCGAGATTAAAACTCAATTAAAGACATCAATTAAAGAAAGTATAATAAAAGGTCAACGAAATAATAACATCCTATGGTTTACAAGTCCAAGTACCAACTAGGGGTTTAGCTTTCCATGGAGCAAAATACAATCAATAATGAAATCGAAAATAAAATTATACAATCAATAACTGAAACCCCTCAATATTCGTGTCGAATGTCTTGTGGAGTAGCCTCGTCCTCTTTAAAGGTTTCCTCGTCAAGTTAGGGCACATCTCGCCGAATCAATGCCGACGAAAACTCCCCAAATAACTATCTTCCGACGGAAAGTGGTGTCGATGGCAGTAGAACCACTCTGAAAACCTTGCCAAAGCCTCTCTAAACCATAGCCGTGGGTGCCTCCAAAGTTAGGGAAAGGATAGAGAAAAGATGGAAAGATGGAAAGTTAGGGCTGGACTCAGGAATCCACACGGGCGTGTGGAAATTCCACACGCCCCTGTGAATTTTCAGGAATCTAATTTTTTTGGCCTGTGAACAGTTACTGATACAGTAATTTACTATAGTGATTTGCTACCGTACCTGTTATAGTGCTCCGCCAAAAACACTTCCGAAACCATACTTTTCATCTAGGCAACATAAACGGGGACACATTTATGTTGTAGATCGCGTCGCTTCTTCAATAAAGGATAACAATGACTAAGATCTTGCTAGCATTGCACAAGTTGGGATATGCAAATGTGACTGCCTTTGTGCATCTCCAAACCACGTAATTTCTTGAGCATATAGAGGTTGGCACACATTTACGTATCTTTGAGTATAACTTATCTCTTCACATTTGTTCACTCCAAGATTTCATCAACAAAGTGCAATCAAAATCTACTTTGGCTTCTTTCCCATTTATTTGGCTCCACAATGCTACATGCACAAAAGAACACAAATACACATGTATTAGCGCTAAAATCTGATAAAAGTAATGCCCATCATAAGAAAAGAATACTTCGTATTAGTAATACGTAAGCACTTATCAAATTCCGCCACACTTAAGCTTTTGCTTGTACTCAAGCAAAAATAAAACATTGAAGCATAGAAGAAGAAAATATTGAAAGTGCTTGGCCTTAGGTTCACCAAAGCATGCAAGGAGAGCATTCTACAAGCAAGGGAAATTTCAACACTAAATACGAAAAATCATTGCTCTAGCTAAAAACTCGAATTAAAAAGGACAACAAACCCGAAATCATGCAAGTGTGTGTAAACTCACTTAAGTCAACCCAAAGTATAGTCCTCAAAGTTCTAAGTATAAGGGACTTATTTATCTACACAACACAACAAAAAAAAGAGATGGTAGTAGCTTCACACATCCTTTAAGGTAGCCCTTTCCTAAGCAGCCGCTAAGGTGGCTTTCACACTTTTGAAGTGGTAGCTCTTTCTACGGAGATAGTAGCTTTCACTCATCCCATGAAATAGCTCTTTTTGTCATTAGGGCATAACTAGTATTCAACTTATGAGAGTATCCTCATACTTCATAGGTGGTAGCTTTTTCCACCCCCAATGCATAGCCAAACACATATAATTTTTTTTCTTTTCATCCATTTTTCAGCAAAATCAACACAAGAAGCAAAACTAACTAGTCCCTTAAACATCGAACTTGAGTTTCCAAGAGGGTTTAATGAGCGAGTAGTGCAACAAGTGTCAATCGGGCAAAAATTTCTAAAAATTCAAGTATAAACTAGAGCATGAAAACATTCAACGTTAAAAGTTCTCCTAAACTTAAGAATACAACCATTGCAACTAAGGTGAACTGCCATTGGCTACATGAGCATATATTTTCAGTCAAAACTTGTGTAAAGAACATGTATAATGTGACTCCCCCGACACTTAGGATGTACATTGCACTCAATGTATGCATGCAAGCACAATCAAAAGTATAACAATTGAAATTACATGTGGAAGTGGGAAATTGAAACAATACACCCCTGAACTCCTAGTGGTGCATTTGATGGAGCAAAATACTTAGGGGTTGAGGTCCAACGGATTATAGACCACACATAGACATGTGTAAAACATATTGACCCTTTCTATGACAAGCTCTCAATTTCCATTCTCACAAGACCATCTATACATATACACAAGGGGGATTCAGTGAAGCTAAACAAAAATAAAATAGCTCGAGATATAAAGATAACGCAATGAAATACAACTAGAGATAGCAAAATGAAAGATAAACTCAGAAGGAAGGTCTTTTCTAAGCATACAAGTCCAAAATAAAATACGGAAGATGAAATATGAAAACATAAAGAAACTAAAATGAAGATGCATCAAGCACCGGTGTCATGTTGGGGCTACGCTATTGCTGTTGTTGGTGAGGATGTGGATGCTAGTGGATCATTCAGTGCCTAAATGGGTGATGGCGGTGCAAGTGATGCCTGAGGAGTCCTAGGTCTCATGACAAATGGTGAGGTAGCTTCTCGCTTGAGTAATTGTTGTAGTATGTCGAGACTCACCATCACCTCAGTGTTGTTTGTGACCTACGTGGCCCGAACCTCTGCCAGATCTGCCTGTAGCACCCCTATAGTTCTCTTGAGCCTCTCAAATCAATCATGGTATCGAGTCGAAGAGAATATCCGAACTGGTGGGTGATACTGCATTGTAGGGGGTACCTCTGCCTGTGCCTGCTCAGTCTGTAGCTTAAGTACTAGCTGTGACCACTCTGTTGCCTCAACCTCGGCTATCTCAGAAAGGGGCATAATTATCACATAAACTCTTGGTCTGTATCTCCGGATAATCCCCATCAATCTCATAGTGTCTATACCGAGTGAAGTCCATACAATGGCCTTCTATGTATCCCTAATCATGTCTAATAGACCTATCCCCATGATGAGTCTAGTGATGTAGGGGCTTGAGAACAGAACACCTATGAGATTTATCTTTATTGTTGTAAATATCCATCTTTGTATTTGTCTTTTACCATGTTGTGCATATTTATTTATTTTGTTTTTTTCTTCTTTTCTTTGATAACTTATTATTGTTAGTTTTGTTCTTCTTATTACACAGGGCCATGGACTTTGAAGAAAAATTGTTGGCCGCTAAAATGTATGCACTTGAAAAAAGAAATGGAAGAATTAGATGCCATGAGAGCACACCAAAGTGATCCGGCCATGGATTTTCAAGAAAGATTATTGGCCGCTAGAATGTATGCACTTGAGAAACAAATGGAAGAATTTGATGCCAAGAGAGCAAGCCAAAGCAATCTGTACACTGATGTTTATAATCCCTATTGGAGAGGGCACCCGCACTCTTCAGTACATCATCATACTAAAAAAATGGGAGTACCCTCACTAGGGATTGCTACAAGAACCTTGGCATTATTATCCTTTAGTCGTTCATACTAAGCAACTTAATGAATGGCTATTCAATATGCAAGATGTGTTCGCAAGATTCATGATGCAAACTGAAGCAATGAATACTACGATTTTTAATGCCCGACCATCTTTTCAAGATATGTTGAACAAGATAGGAGAGTCTTCCAAGGAATCGGTCAAATTGCCACAATCGATAAAAGCCCTATCCGAGAATGCTGTAAGGAATGTAAAAGGATAATAATGAAATTGAGGTAGAAACTAATATTGAGTTATTGGAGGTTGAAGAAGCAAATTATGTAGCATTAATACCTCTTGAGCAAATGCTAGAAATTTCACCTCATGATGTAATTGAAGAAAAAAGAGGAGAGGATGGCATCATAGCTATGGAAACATGTGAGTATGTAGAAGAAACTCCATCCCCCACATTTGAAGATGCTACTTGCCTCAACATAGAGTTTTTCAATGCATCCATCAATTTAGTCAAGTGCAAAAAAAAAAATTCTGGGAATTGTATTCGAAGATGTGGGTAGGAAGCTAAGATCATAATTGAACCCACTTATGCCGGGCTTGGACAATTCCCAACCAAAGATTTTTCCTTGGAGGCCAAAGCAAACTTTGTGGGCCGTTGAAGTACATCAGAACATGGTTGAGAAAAAAAATATGGATAGGATGTTGAAGCCTCCAATTAATCCACCTATGCAAAGCTTGAGAAGGTCTCAACCAAACTTGTTCCCTTGGAGGCCCAAACAACACTTATGGGTAGTTCAAGGCAACTTGACATGGGTCGAGGAAGAAAATTTGGGTAGGAGGTTGAAACCATCCAAAGGACCCACCCATGCCAAGCTTGAATAATTCTCAACCAAACCTTTTTCCTTAGAGGCCCGAGCAACTTGGTGGGGTACTCAAAGGATTTTTAGTCGGGACCAAAGAAGAAGCGGGGAGGATGCTCCACCCATCTAAGGATCCGCCCAAGTTTAAATTGCACAACTCCCTGCCCAAGCTTTTCCCATGGAGGCCAAAAGGTAACTTAAGCTTGGCTTTCAACTTGACACCATCTCGGAAGATACACTTTATTTATTTTAGTAGTTCTTATGCCAATTCTAGCCGGGATGAACACACCATCTTCAAGCCTCCCTAAGTTAAGAAAGAAGTACGTCGAGCTAATGACGTAAAACAAGTGCTTCTTGGGACGTTACCCAAGTTTCAAATTATTCATGTGTCATTTTTCATATTCTAAATGTTTGTTGAGTTTATTTGTAAAGCTTGTGTTTATGTTGTGGTTGTATTTTTGTTTGTTTGAATGATCCATGCTTGTCTTATATTTGTGAATTTTGTCTAGTGGTTTGGTGTTGTTTGATTGTGTTTCAATGCATATTTTGGTGTTATAGATGTTGTTAATTAGTTTTGTTCTAAGTTACATGGGAGCCCATGCCAAATTTTTGTTTTTCAAGGTCTTCACGGGATGTATACGGCCCGTATGGACCATTTTTGTGCTCCCCAGGGGCCTCAAGGGTGCCATGCGCCTATGAGGCAGCCTGTGAGGCTTACAGCCTCATAGGCTAGAGAGGGACAGAAACCCTCACGGACTCCATGCGCCCACACGGAGCCAATGAGAACCTGCGGGCTGGAATTTTCAGCCTTAAGTACCCACCTCTCTCTCTCTTGTTCTCACTCATTTTTCATCCATTTTCCTTCATTCTTTCACCATTTTTCTTCATTTTTATTCCTCTTCACTCCTCTCCTACCACTTCCAACTTAGATCTTGTGGTTTAATTGAGGTTTTATTGTCTATTTCACCGATCTTCATCGATTCAAGCTTTGAAGCCCAAGTTTTTGTTTCGGAGCAACCTTACTTCTTCTTCTTGATTGTGCATGCTTATCTTACTTTAAACTATAAGGAATGTTGTATGGTTGTTTGATCTTTGGTTTATTTAAATATTGATCCATGGTTTGTAAATTTTTGGGCTTCAAAAACAGGGGGAAATTCTTACAAAAATTCAATCCGAGCTAGAGTAACTTTTGAATGTTGCTTATCTTGAATTTGCTTGAGACTTGTAGCATCTTTTAAATCCCCTAGAAACACTTGCACTAGGGAGATTTATACATCATGATATTGATTGAACAAAGCACTTGCATGGACTTTTGTTTTCATAGTTTTTAGAGTTTTTGTTTTTGTGTTCTCCCTATATATTCATTGGTGAGATGAACTATGCTTTTTTTTTACATTTGCAGGACTATCAGGAAATTAGCTTCATTCTCACCATCCTTCAAGAATTGAATCAACCTCCTGTTCATGCATGTATTGCACAATCTTCATCAATAGAATGGGGCAGTCCCTCTATCCTCCCCTTTCATGCTTCATTTAATTATTATGAATTCTACACCATGTTCCGCTGACTAGTATACATTGAGGGCAATGTATGACTCTAGGTGTGGGGATGGGTTATTTGCATGCTTAAGTCACCTATGATAGTTATGATTTTATTGTTAAGGACTTCCTAGCTTGGTAGAATGATAGTTGTGAGATGTACTTTATTTGTGCTTGAATATAGTTCTGTGTCATCTTTCGTGCACCTATATACTTGTTCACGATTACTTCTACCTTATACACTCCAACCAACCCATCACTATATTTTAGCATTAATTTGTTAAATTCTATCTCCAATGCACTGTTAAGAGCTTTTGAGTTCCTGTGTTGTTTTCTCTAGCATCAAGAGGACTATTGTACCAAGTCTATACTAGGGACATGAGATACAATGTTTATGAAAAAAATGAGTATATGACAGTATTTCTCTGCTAGTATAGTATGAATGCGTTTATGTAGACTGTATTCGAGGAGATTGGGTGGCTTTTGTGCCTAATCAGCATGTGCATCCTTCAGAAAAATTGTAAAATATTTTTGTGCAGTCTACGTTAGTCGGACTCAGAAGAAAAAAAAAGAAAAAGAGAAGTGTTTATGTTTATATATATGTGTAAAGGAAATAAAGTATCTCTCCTATTCCCTTGAAGCTTGCTGCGTAGATACTTGAAAGTTAGAGATTTATCTAGTAACCAAAGGACTCTTAATTAAATATTGAGGGTTCCTTTAGCATTTTAATGCTATTTTCATTGTGTGTGGGGTGAGTGGGCATCATGGGGCAATCCAGGGTGTGGAGATCAAGGTGGGAGTTAGCACACACTTACAGGAGCAACCAAGATGAGATAGAGCTATTATTACTCCACTATTCATTGAACAACTCACATCTTGATTTCTGTCCATTCGTGCTTGTAGAGTTCTTTACTATTGAGCTTGAGGTCGTGCATTTAGCCGTTTATCTTCATACCCCTATTTTTCATGTGTGTTTTCTTGGGGACAAACAAATGCTTAGGTGTAGGGATGTTTGATAAACACTTAAATGTACATATTTAATATGTATTGATCTTATATTATTTGCATAAATTTTAACGATTGGATGCCCGTTTAAGTTTAAATTGGTTATTTCGGTGTTGCAGATCTTGAAATGAGTAGAGCGAAGCTCTAGAACGTGATTGGGAGGAATTCGGCATAAAAAAAAACATTTTTAGGGTTTTGGTGCTGTAGCAAAGTCACTATTTCACGCTGCGGACATTCAGCTATAAGCTTCACGGGGTCCATGCGCCCGCATGAGTGCCCGTGAGGTTTGCTGGAAATTCGCAATGATAAACGTCTAAAAGTATGTATTTTGCATGTATTTATTTTGCATTATTCTTTATATTTATTTGTTTGAATCGATGCCCTTTTTGGTTTAAATTGTGTTATTTTTACATTTCAGGCCCATTAGAAGCCCTGGGGGCTCGGCGACACGATTGGGGACGAATTCGGCAACAAAACGGCGTTTCCGGGCCGGGGATCATTGTAGCACAGTATTGCAGCATTTTTTTACTGTAGCAATCACTATAGCTCATCTCGGGCTTCTCGGCAGAAAACTGAAATTCCCGAGTGATCGGCATATGGCCGGTATACTGACCCATTTACCGATCGGGATCTGGGCATATAAAAGGCTTGTTAAGGCATCATTTGCTGACTTTTGGCCACCACTCTCCATCATCATTTTCTAGAGCTTCGATGCTGCGGGAGAAGGCAGATCTGAGGGGCAAATCAAAGGGAGAAGAAGGTTACACTCAAGGAAAACGATCTAGGAGCTTGCCGGCACGGATCCGACGAGTTCTCATCACCACCTTCTAGTCTTCATCTTAGGGGAGTTTGTTATGAGCTTTTCTTTGTATCTCTTATCTTCTACACTTGCTCCTTTGTTGATGATGAACTAGACTCCCAAGGTCACCGGACATCCGGTGAACCTTGGGATGAACTTGCTTGTATAGATGCTTTGATTTACATTTATGGCATTTGTGTGGTTTGTGATCCTTGCTTGGTGCTCTTTGATGTGTTGTTTTGCATGAGAACTCTGTGATTCAACTTCTATGTTGTACTTGGTGCGCGATCATCGCCCTTGTGCTAGACTCACCTTGCTTGGAAGGGATACATGTATGAATACACAATGACCATTTGGTATTTCATACCCCTCCAACCATTAGGGTTGTACCTAGGTTGAGTTTCGGCCCTAATTTGAGATCTCCCTACTTGTAATGCGATCGTAGGACGATTTGGTCGAAAGCGATTCCGAGCCAATACTCTTATTGCATTAAGGATTACTACCGTGACCATCGGGGTGATCTATTTTTGGATGTTTCTTGGTCCGACCACCGTTGCCTTTGTAATTCTAGCATCCATCTAGCTTTAGTAGTCCCGAGGGGATCCTAGCTCGGAGACCACGCACTTTCATTGTTACTTGCTTCCTTAGTATGCTTGTGTGGTGACCCTTAGTCCATGTGTTTATAGTTTCATCTTCGTTATTTTCCTTATCTTGTTTTAATCTTATATTTGATAGACTAGATAGTGCCATCTAGGGGAGAGTAATAGCAGCTCTTGGGACCCCAGGGAATATGACCCCTGTGTCACGCAGAGGGTATTACTTGACGACTCGTGCACTTGCGGATCTCATCACGCAACTTTCAATACTGCAGCAGATTTACTGTAACAGAGTTACTATAGCATTGAGACATATTTTTGGTCAAAATGCCAGTGAGCTTCACGGGTGCATTGATGCCCATATGGACCCAACGGGATATATAAAGAGCTGATTTTCTAGGGCAAAAGGGGAGAGCTTTTAGAGGAGGAGTTTTAGTCTTGGGCCTCTTAGGCCGCCCCCCATTCTTCCCGCCAGCGATCTACTGCGCAAAACTTCACCAAGACGAAGGCAAGCTTTTGAGGAGAAGATAGGGTGAAGATCCTAGGCATCAAAGGCATCATTTGAGGGGCAGATCTCTTCAAATCTTCAAGATCTTCACCATCCAAGGGGATCTAAAGCTAATGAGAATAGTGTTTACTTCTTTTCTTTTTTATTTGTTCCTTGGACTTATATGAGTGCTCCTTTTTCATGAGGCACTATCTTATTTGTGATTTGGATATTATGAACTCTGATTGCTTCCCCACAAGTGTACAGGATCGCCAAGTAATACCTCGTGCGAAGACACGAGGATCGTATTCCACGGGGCTAAGGATCTCCTATTACTCCTTCTCGAGCTATTATCTAGCCTAAGATCTCAAGTGATGGATTTTTTTAGTCTACTAAATGCAAT
>NW_024088096.1:0-48732 GCF_009730915.1 Dioscorea cayenensis subsp. rotundata
AAGTAAGAGTAGATTCTTGGGCCGGGGTCTGACCCTCGTGCTCGCGCGAGGGTGATGCCAACGACTCCGTGCACTTGCGGATCGTTCACCAGTTATCAGTGGAACACACAAGATAAGATGAAGGTAGCCGAACTTCATGAGATTAATGCCGTTATATCATTGGAGGCCCAAGTTGAGTACTTGAGTAAGAAGTTAGACACTCTAACTTCTCCTAGATTGGCGGCCATGATGAGTTGCACTTGATGTAGGGGAGGACATGCTTTATCTGATTGACCGATTGTTATTGGTGGTACATCCTCAGTGGAACAAGTGGATTTTGTAGATAATGCAATGAGAGGTCAAGGAAATCCATGTAGCAATATTTACAATCTGGGTTTGAGGAGCCACCTGAATCCTTCTAGATATAATCAGGGGCAACAGAAGGCCATGGCACAATTGGGTTTCCAACAACAACAACAAGCCCCGAATATGGAGAATAGAGTTTCAAGGTTAGAGAATTGGATGACCGATTTGGAAAAGGCTTTGCTCAAGTTCATTCAATCATCGGTTGAAGTCACACTTCGCAACCATAACGCATCATTGCACAACTTGGAGAATCAAGTGGGACAAATTACGAAGTCACTTTCGGAAAGACCTCAAAGAAGTTTGCCTAGCAACATGGAAACCAATCCAAGAGAACATGTAAAGGTGATCACTTTGAGGAGTGGTCATGAAGTTGAGAGTAGGCTCCTTATTGAGAAGACAACGGTTGAGTCACTAAAGGAAGTGGAGGTTGAGGAGAGAGTCAAAGAGAAGGAGGTGGAATCCCCACCTTACAAGCCAAGAATCCCTTATCCTTCAAGATTGAACAATGACCAAAATGATGAGCAATACAAGAAGTTTTTAGGTCTATTCAAGCATTTGCACATCAACATCCCATTTGTGGAGGCGTTGTCTCATATGCCTCGTTATACCAAGCTTCTCAAAGACCTCTTGACCAACAAGAGGAAGTTGGAGGAGAGTGCATCTGTGATCTTAGTTGCTTCATGCTTGGCGGTATTGCAAAAGAATATGCCAAATAAGAAGAAAGACCCCGGGTGCTTCATCATTCCATGTAACATTGGTAACTTGGGTGAAGAAAAGGCATTGGCGGACTCAGGGGCTAGCATCAACATCATGCCTTGTACATTCTTTCAGAAGCTAGGCCTGGGAGAGCCTAGGCTCACTTGGATGACACTCTCATTGGCTGGCCGATCTGTTAGACATCTGAGGGACATCATTGAGGATGTACTTGTGAAAGTTGATAAGTACATCTTTCCTGCGAACTTTGTGGTGCTAGATGTTGATAAGGATGTTGAGGTCCCATTGATACTTGGGTGGCCATTTTTGCACACTTCCAAAGCTCATATTGATATGGACGGTGGGGAATTGACACTAAGAGTTGGAATTGACATGGGCTATTGATTTTGATGATACTTTGTATTTTCTTGACACCACTGATGAGTTGATTGATGTTTATGTGTAGGAAATGTTGTGTCCGGACCATTGAAGGGGTGGCTTGATCAAGAGATGGAGAATGAAGAAGTTTTATCACTTAGTTTAGAGAATAAGGTATAACCTACCCCTGGAGTCATGAAGAGGATGATTCAAAAGCTTAAGAGATCAAGGAGACATCACAAGAAGCACCCCAATGCTAGTGGGTATGAGCGTTCACGAAGTAAGGATAACGAACCCTTGTGTGGTAACAAACTTGATAACTCTCCCTCTACCTTTAAAAAATTGTGTTCATCATGCTTTCAAAGTGTAGGTAAGAGGGCAACATTCATTCATAAACCCCCTTGAGGTAAGGACAGGTACGTCAAGCTTAGTGACATTAAATAAGCGCTTCTTGGGAGGCAACCCAAGTCTTTATGGTTTTCCTAGGTTTTAGTTTAGTGTTTGCATGAATAAGAGCTTTAGTGTTGTTGTCTTGATCTTTACATGCTATTGTAGTGTTTTTCTCATGGATCGTTGGTGTTTTTAGTGTGCTTAAATGTGATTGGAGAAGTTTTAGGTCGTTTGAGCATGTTTTCATGAGTCTATAGTCAAATTTTCAGTGTTTATGTAGTCTCTGTATATGTATAAATGTTGCAAAACTTTTTCTATAGAGTCTATAATTTTTCTAAGTCATCCAGAGAAAACACACGTTCATGTGGAATTTTCACACAGGCGTGTGTTTTCATTTAGAGCTCAAATTCTCCATCCCGAGAAGACACAGGGGCGTGTGAGCGCCCCTTTGAACGACCTTGTGCTGATCACACGCCTGTGGGTAATTTTCACACGGGCATGTGGATCTCTATAGAGTTCCAACTCTCTATCCCATGAAGACATAGGGTCATGTAGACACCTCTGTGGATGACCTTGTGAATGGCACATGGGCGTGAATAATTTCCACACGCCCTTGTAAAACTTTGCAGAGATTTCTTCTCCATCTCGAGAGCACATAGGGGTGTGTGAGTGCCGTTGTGAATCCCCCTGTGAACATCCATACGTTCGTGTGGAATTTTCATAAGGGCGTGTGGAGTACTTAGCCAAAATTCTTGGGAGAATAGAGAAGCCACAGGGGCATGTGGGTGCTCCTGTGGGTCGGGCACACGGGCGTGGGAATTTCCACACGCCCATGTGGATGTGTTCATAGGTAGTTAGAGCTATCCCGAGAGCATATGGGGGCGTGTGTATGGCCCTATGAGCGACCCTGTGGGAGTCACACGGGCTTGGGTAATTTCCATACGCCTGTGTGGATGCAAAGAACATCAAATGGTGCGACTTTTCTTAAAAAACCTACTCGCGCCCCTTCATTCTATAACTCACAAATTCTCAACAAATGCTCCTCTTCATTTTCCCAACCCCTCAGTGTCTATTTAAAGAGTTCTTGGGTTGTTTTTCGGCTGCATTCGAAGCTTTTCACTTTTATTTCGTCGGTAAGCTTCCCGTTTTCCTTTTCTTCGCCCAATCTTGATTTGCTTTGATTATTATGCTGATTTTGCATCAATTTCATGTTTAAATGGTTGGTGAATGCTTTTAGAAAGTTTTAGAATGATTCTTGTGATGTATTCAGACGATTTTCGCACTTGAGCCGTGCTGCTTTCACGCTCCAAAGATCCACACGAGCGTGTGGAATTTCCACATGACCGTGTGGATTTCTAAAGATTGAGTTTTTAAAGTTTGATTTGATGATTCCTTTTTTATTGTTGCAGGTATGGCTCCTAGGTCAAAGAAAGCGGCTGGCAAGCGTCCCTGAGAGCCCTCACAGGAGCACATAAAGTTTGTGATCTCTGATCATCAGGCTCTGTTCTAGCAAGTAGCAAGGCTCAAGTTAGGTTAGTCATGATTCCCGGACTTGAGAGCACTCAGGGAGGTACAGTTGGGAGATGAAATGGCCAATGTGGTTGACAAGTTACTCTCTGTGGGTGGCTGGAGGCAATTATTGTTCATCAGAGAGCCGGCCATTCGTATGCTTACATTGGTGGTATTGGCGTCATTCGAGTTTGACAGAGTGTACTAAAGGTTTTCTAGTATTGAGGCCATTTAGTTCAGAGTATTCCTACTTGGCTTGTACGATGACACTTACACTGACACTGAGGAGTATGAGCAATTACTGACCGATTATCTGGATAGTTTAACTCCTTAGCAAGCGTATCAGATGTTATTCGACTAGGGTCAGTACGGCTACATGCCTTTCGCGACCCGCTCATCATTATATCCACATCATTCTCTGTAGATCGATGAACGGACGTGGTGATAGTACTGGCATGCTCAGTTGACAAGAGCTACTCTAACTGTATTCCATGGTAAAGAGCGAGCCAATCAACTTAGGGCACATACTGGTTTAGTATTTGTGTTACTAGGGCCAGTGTGCCAGAGTTGGAGTCCTCTTCTCAGGCTCCTACATTACTAGACTTATCATGGAGATGCGTCTCTTGGATGCCATTCGAGGGGCCGAGAACATCATTGTGCTATCTCCCATCAGTTTGGAGATGATGAGACTTATAGGCATGGTATGGAGGTATAGAGACAGAGTGTATGTGATGATTACATCCGCACTAGAGCCAGCCTAGGGTGAGGAAGATGCAGCAGAGGGGTCTCAGCCTGCTCTCGAGCCACAACCAGAACACATGGAGACAGAGATACCTCCTACAGCACAAGAGCCACCTCTAGTGTGCATCTTTTCTCCCTCTCATGCCCATGATTGTTTTGAGAAGCTTGAGAATGTTGTAGGCTTACTATAGAGTGACTTGGCTGAGGTTCATGCGACATGCCGTGAACTATGCAGAGGTGATGGCACGTCTCAACACTTTACAGCAGCTACTCGAGCGAGACGTGACTTCGCAGTTTGTCATGAGACCCCGTGCTCCACCGACTCCTCCAGCATCCCCAGCACCACTATCATCACCACTAGCAGCACCAGCAGCAGACATAGCACCGCCTGACATCGATGCTTGAGGTGTCTTTACTTCTATTTGTCTTTATGTTTTCATATTTTCATTCTGCATTTTATTTGGACTTGTATCACACAGAAAGGATCTTACTTCTAAGTTTATCATTTATTTATAGTTTTTCAAGTTGTATTTTATTTTCATATCTTTATAGACTCAATTTTATTTTGTTTTTGCTGAGCTTCATTGAACCCCCTTTTGTATACGTGTAGATGGTCTTGTGAGTTTGGAATTTGAGGAATAGTCATGGGCAGGGTGATGAAGCTTTTCACATGGCCGTGTGTGCTCCACAACCCATTGGAACTCAACTTTCAATGAAATTAGCTACATCAAATATACCATTAAGAGTTCAGGGGAGTATAGTTTCAATTGCCCATCTGCACACATATGCTTTTAATTGTGATATTTCTTTATTGTGCTTGCATCCGTACATTGAGGAAAATGTACATCTTAAGTGTGAGGAAGAGTTCACATTACACATGTTCTATACTTATGCATTCATTATTCATTCTCATGTAGCCAATGATTGCTTACCTTAGTTGAAATCGTTGTATTCTTAAGTTTAGAAGAATTTTAACATTGAGTACCATCATGCTCTAGTTTTTACTTGAATTTTTAGGATTTTTTTCCGGTTGACACTTGTTGCACTACTCATTCATTAAACTCTGTGGAAACTCAAGTTTGACATTTTAGGGACTGTTTTAGTTTGTTTCTTGTTTTAACTTCTTAGAGAAGAAAAAGTTATGTTTATTTTATTTGTCTTGTTTGTGCATTGGGGGTGGAAAGAGCTACCCGCTATGAAGTATGAAGCTATTCTCATAAGTCGGATACTAGCTATGCCCTAATGAGAGAAAGAGCTATCTCATGGGATGAGTAAAAGCTACTACCCCGGTAGAAAGAGCTACCACCTCGAAAGAGTGAAAGCCACCTTAGCTTCCGCTTAGAAAATGGCTACCTTAGGGGATGTGTGAAACTACTACCTTTTCTTTTTTGTTTATAAATAAGTCCCTTTTTAATGAGAACTTTGAGGAGTACATGCGTTGGGTTGACTTGAGTGAGTTTACACACACTGCACAATATCGGGTTTGTTGTCCTTTTTGATTCATGTTTTTAGCTAAAGCATTGATTTCTCTTATTCGGTGTTGGAATTTTTCCTTACTTGTCGAATGCTTCTTTTGCATGCTTTTGGTGAACTTAAGGCCAAGCACTTTCAATTTTTGTCTTAGATACTTTAATGTTTTATTTTTGCTTGAGCACAAGCAAAATCTTAAGTGTGGGGGAGTTTGATAAGTGCTTGTGTATAAGTAATATGAAGTATTCTTTTCTTACATTGAGCATCACTTTTATAAGGTTTTATCACTTATTCATGTGTATTTGTGTTCTTTTGTGCATGTAGGGTTACGGAGACAAAGTTGGATGAAAGAAAGAAAAAGTAGATCGTGGACGTGATTGTGTTGAAGTTCTTGGATAGAATAAAGGTGAAGACACAAGTGTGCTCAAAGACATTTGGGTGTATGACAAGGACCCCCGCAAGTGCATGCATTTGTTGAAGTAATAATCCCAGGTGAGTGGGGTATCATATCGACAGGGAGTAGGGAATAAGAATACTTAAATTGCTACTTAATCAAGTGAAAATAAACAATGATTGTGTTGATAACATGTAGTGTAAACAAGAATAAAAGAAACAAGAAAGAGAAGCACAAGTAAATGAGAGATAAGGCAATCGATATAAATGGGGTACTCGGATATTGTTCCGCCTATGACAATCGTTTTAAGTGCAAAACCAACTATTATGCCTCCCAACTAATGCATTAATGAGTCATGGAAATCCTGCAATACACGGTCCCAAATCTAAGGTCAACTGTGACTAACTCTATACGATGTCCCGGTAGAGAAATCGAACAATCTAAACACCTCATACTTGTATAGAATTGCATGGAGTTCTAGGGATTACAAGTGATAAACCCACTTCCTAGATTTAGACCTAACCCTTTAGTCCAGGTGAGAGGTCCCTAGCCACAATTAAGCCCTAGGTGCTAAAATCACTTCAACGCTTCACTCCGTTGCCTTTGCAACTAAGCCCCAGTTGAAGGTCATCCCTTAACCTGTTCACTCTACTCTGACCGTAAAGAACTCAAGGAAATGGAGGTAAGATAAATCACATCGAAGGGGAAAGGGGACGCTCCACTATCTCTCGACTCACCCTCTCAACCATATCCAATCTAGCTTTGTCTAACTCTCGTGGTGTGTCACTCATTCACAAGGGTTACCAAAGTAAACCCTCAACCCTAGCGTCACTCTAAGGGAGGATTCAATCAATCAAACATTCAAGATTGGATCTCAATTAAAACATCAATTAAGGAAAGCATAATAAAAGGTTTAATGAAATAAATACATCCTAGGGTTCACAAATCTAAGTACCCACTAGGGGGTTTAGTTCTCTATTGAGCTAGTTACAATCAACAATGACATCGAATGTAAAAACAAATAATCCATAGAAAAACCCCCTCGGTAGTCATGTCGATGGTCTTGTGGAGTGGCCTCATCTTCTCCAAAGGTTCCCTAGTCCGGCCTAGGGCACACCTCGCCGAATCGGTGCCGACGAAAGCTCCCCAAATAACCTTCTTCCAAATGGAGCGTGATGTCGAAGCCATAGAACCTCTCCAAAACCCTTGCCAATACCTCTCAAAACCCTAGCTGCCGCTCTCTTGAAAGTTGGGGAAAAGATGGAGAAAAAAATGCTGAAATCGGGCTGAAAATCGGCTTTTAAAAGGGCTGGAATTGGGCATCCACACGTCTATGTGGATTTTTCTCATGGGCGTGGGTAATTTCTACATGCTCGTGTGGATTCTCTGAAATTCAATTTCTCGGATGCCTGTGAATAGTACCTGCTACAGTACTTTGGTGCAGTATTTTGCTACATTGCTCTGCTGCAGTACTGGCCCGAAAACACTTCTGAATTCAGTTTTCATCGAGGTAACGTAAATGTGCACATGTTTACGTCATAGATCATTTTGTTTCTTCAATAAGCGGCCTCATTGGTGAAGCTCTTGCTATCAATGCACAAATCTGGATACTCGAATGTAACTGCCGTTGTGCCCCTCCAAATCATTGTGCTAGCTTGAATACAATTAGATTGGCACACATTCTCACATCTTGAACCCGACTTATGTCTTCGCATTTGATCCTTCTCAAGATTTCCTCCAAATGTGTGCGTTCATGATCTACATTGGCTTCTTTGTTTAACATTCGGTTTCATAACCCTATATGCATGAAAGTAACACAAATGCATAAGTATTAGTGCTAAAACTTGAAAAAAGTAATGCTCAACATAAGGAAAGAATACTTCGTATTCTTATTATCAAACAAGCACTTTGATAAGTACTTGTGCGATATGAATGCGAAGTGTTCATTCCTTATGTTGAGCATTACTTTTCTCAGGTGTTTACACTAATATGTGTGTTTTTATGTTACTTTTATGCAGGTAGGGTTGTGAGGCCAAGTATGAAGGAAATAGGCCAATGTGGATCACAATGCACCTATTTTGGAGGAAATCTTGCTAAGGGTCAAACGCGAAGACATAGGTCGGTGTGAGATGCTAGAGTGTGTGCCAACCTCCCTCGCATTCGAGTGAGCACATCCATTTGGAGGGGCACAAAGGGCGGTCACACTCGAGCATTCCGATTTATGCACATAAGAGCGAGAGCTCCACCAACATGTATATCATTGAAGAAGCAAGTGATTCACGAGCGTAAAATGTGTGCCCGCTTTGCGTTACCCCGATGAAAAATATGGAATTGGGAAGTTATTGAGTCAAGACTCAGAGAGTAGAATCAGACAATGTTCACAGACGCGTCGAAATCGAGAAGCAGAGAATCCACAGGCGTGGAAATTATCCATGGCGTCGTGGAAATTTCGCGACGGCGTGCTGCAAATCCACGCCCTGTGGATTCGCCCGATTCGATCCTATTTAAAAAGTCGATTCAGCCCCGATTTTGGGATTCTTTTCTCCATCTTTTCCCCAACTTGAGAGAGGGCTTCGACTAGGGTTTTGAAGGGTATTGGCTAGGGTTTTAGAGAGGTTCTATGGCTCCGACATCGCGTGTCATTTGGAAGAAGGTTATTGAGAAGCTTTCAGCATCGATCCGACGAGATGTATCCTAGGCCGGACAAAGGATCCCTGCGAGCGAGTAGAGGACTCTCAAAAGACTATTGATACGACCATCGAGGGGGTTTCTTTTATGGATTCATTGCTTTTACATTCGATTTCTTTTGATTGTACTTAGCTCCATGGAGAACTAAACCCCTAGTGGAGTACTTGCGTGATTGTGAACCCTAGGGATGTATTCGCTTCATCGAACTTCTTTATTATGCTTTTCAATAAATTGATGTTTGTTGTGAGTTCCAACCTTGAATGCTTGATTGTATGAACATTTCCCCTAGAGTGACACTAGGGTTGAGAGTTCTTGTTGGTAACCTTGTGAGTGAGTGACACACCACGCAGCTGAGACAAAGCTAGAGATGAAGAGGGTTGAGAGGGTGAGTCGAGATGCAGAGCGTCCCCCTTCCCGACGTGATAGATTCTACCTCCGTTCCTCGAGGTTCTTTGCGTCCCACAATAGATTGAATGGTCTAATGGATGAATCTAGCTGGGGCTTAGTTGCACGCATCGGAGTGAAGCGTTGAGGGATCTTAGTATCTAGGGGCTTAATTGTGGTTAGGGACCTTCACTGGACCAAAGGGTTGAGGTCTATAATAGGGAAGAGATTTATCACCTGAAATCATTTAGAGCTCATTGCAACTTTATTCGAAAAAGTGAGGTTGAGAGGTTATTTAATCTCTCCTTCGGGAGATGAATAGAGTTAGGCATACTTGACCTTAGATTTGGGACTATGTATGTAAGGATTTCCGCGACTCACCATTGCATTGATTAGGAAGCATAATAGAGAGTTTTTGCACTTGAAGCGATTATCCTAGGTGAAGCATCATCCGAGTACCCCACCTTTATCGATTGCCTTACCTCCTCCTTACTTTTGCTCTCTTAATTGTTGCTTTTAATTGTTGAGAATTGAATCATTGTCACACTTATCATTGTTGATATTCCACATAGCTAAGAATCGAATTAAGTGTCTTTACTCCCTACTCCCTGTGGATTCGATACCCGCTCACCCAGGATTATTACTTCGACAAACCCGTGCACTTGCGGGATATACGCAAGGGGATCTTGTCACACTTATCAGTGTGTGCCAATCTCCATTGTGCTGAAGAGAATACATAAAGTGGATAGGCACAAAGGCAGTCACACTCATTTGTTCCGACTCGTGCAATATTAGCAAGAGCTCTGTCAATGTCGTTTCATTGAAGACATGACGTGATCTACAACATGGATGTGTGCCCATTCATGTGGCCTTGATGAAAAGAGTGGATTCGGGAGCATTTATGGTGAAGTACTGTAGTAGTTTACTGTAGAAATTTACTGCAGTTAAATCACCGTAGCAGTTACTGTTCACAGCTCGCAGAAAATTGATTTATGGAAATCCACACGGCCATGTGGAAATTCCACACCCGTGTGGATGCCAGATTCCAGCCCCTATAAATACCGTGTTTTGAGGAGTCTTTAAATATCTTCATCCTATCTTTTGCCCATCTTTGGAGGTGCTTGCGGTTAAGATTTGGAGAGGCTTTTGCTAGGTTTTGGAGCAGTCCTATGGCCTTGAACATCGAGTTCCTTTGAAAAAGAGCTATTGGGGTAGCTTTCATCGGCGTCGATTCGGTGAGGTGTGCCCTAGGCTTGACAAGAGAACCTTGGGAGAAGATGAGGCGGCTCCACAAGACCATTGATATAGACTACAAGGGTGTTTTATCTATGGATTACATGTATTTACTATTGATTTTATATTTGCTTGTGTATTACTCCAAGGAGAGCAAAACCCCTAGTGGGTTCTTGGACTTGTAAACCCTATGATGATTTTGTTTCATTGTCTCTTATTATGTTTCTTTAATTGATGTTTTAATTGAGTTTCAATCTTAAATGCTTGTTGAATTAATTTTTCCTTAGAGTGACACTAGGGTTGAGAATCTATCTTCATAATCCTTGTGAATAAGTGACATTTCATTAGGGTTAGACAAAGCAAGGTTGGAGAGGGTCGAGAGGATGAGTCGAGAAGTAGCGGAACGTCCCCTTTCCCTTCTGATGTGGTTTATCCTACCTCTACATTCCAAGAGTTCTTTGCATTCATGATAGAGTGAAGTGCTAAGAGACAAACTCCACTGGGGATTAGTTGCGCAAGCAATAGAGTGAAGTGTTGAAGTAATCCTTTATGCTGGGGCTTAATCATGACTAGGGGTCTTTCGTCTGAACCAAAGTGTTAGATCTATATTAGGAAATATGGTTTATCACATGGAGTCCATAGAGCTTTAAGCAACCTTACACTGTGTGAGGCGTTGAGAGCATTCCTTTCCACCGTGACATAGTGTTGGGTTAGTCACGGTTGAGCTTAGGTTTAGTACCGTGTCTTTTGATTTTCATGACTTATTAAACATCAGTTAGGAGGTATAATTATTAGTCTTATACTTGAAACAGTAGTCCTAGGGTGAGCAATGTCCAGGTACCCAATCTTTCTATCAATTACCTTCTCCTTATTCCTATTGCATTTCCTTTCTCTTTTCTTTATTTTATTTGCATCGATATTGTTCACTCAAATCACGAATCAATTCACTTGATAGCTAAATAGCATTATTAATTGCTTCCTAACAACTATTCCCTATGGATACGAAAACCCACTCACCGAGGTAATTTATTACTTCGACAACCCGTGCACTTGCAATACACACACGCAAGGTGTGTCAGAACTATGTCATCGAAAGTAGCTATCATCCTTTTTAGCCACTCTTTGGCAACTATACCATCACTTGTGCTATCGAAAGTACCACATCCCAATTGTCAAGCTTCCTTTAGAAGTTTAGACGAAATTAGACTCTGAGTGGAGCTATTATCCTATGCTAGAGTGATAAGTGCTTGTGCGATATGAATGCGAAGCGTTCATTCCTTATGTTGAGCATTACTTTTCTCAGGTTTTTACATTAATATGTGTGTTTTTATGTTACTTTTATGCAGGTAGGGTTGTGAGGCCGAGTATGAAGGAAATAGGCCAATGTGGATCATAATGCACCTATTTTGGAGGAGATCTTGCTAAGGTTCAAACACGAAGACATAGGTCAGGTGTGAGATACTAGAGTGTGTGCCAACCTCCTTGTATTCGAGTGAGCACATTCATTTGGAGGGGCACAAAGGCAATCACACTTGAACATTCTGATTTATGCATATAAGAACAAGAGATCCACCAACTTGCACTTAGAACTTTGAGGAGTATAACTTGGGCTGTTTTGAGTGAGTTCACACACTTACACGAAATTCGGGTTTGTTGTCCTTTTTGATTCAAGTTTTTAGCTAGAGCATTGATTTTTTGTATTTAGTGTTGAAATTTTCCTTGCTTGTAGAATATTTTCTTTGTATACCTTGGTGAACCTAAGGCCAAGCACTTTCAATATTTTCTTCATCAATGCACAGAATGTTTTAATGTTTGCTTGAGGACCAGCAAAAACTTAAGTGTGGGGGGGAGTTTCATAATGCGCACATCTTTTCTATTGTTCTTGATTGATATATGCTCACATAGCCAATGGCGGTTCACCTTAGTTGCAATGTTTGTATTCTTAAGTTTAGGAGAATTGTTAACATGGAATGTTTTTCATGCTCTAGTTCTTGCTTGAATGTTTTAGGAATTTTTGCCCGATTTCCACTTAGTGCACTACTCACTCTTTGAACTCTATTGGAAACTCATGTTTGAGGTTAAAGGGACTTGTTAGGTTTACTTCTTTTGGAAAAAAAAAATGCGCACATCTTTTCTATTGTTCTTGATTGATATATGCTCACATAGCCAATGGCGGTTCACCGTAGTTGCAATGATTGTATTCTTAAGTCTAGGAGAATTGTTAACATTGAATGTTTTCATACTCTAGTTCTTGCTTGAATTTTTAGGAATTTTTGCCCGATTTACACTTAGTGCACTACTCACTCTTTGAACTCTATTGGAAACTCATGTTTGATGTTAAAAGGACTAGTTAGGTTTATTTTCTTGTGCTAAACTCAAAAAAAAAAAATAATGAAAAGAAGGAACAAAATAGTTTTATTGTTTATTTGTGTTTGTTGGGTGGAAAGAGCTACCACCTATGAAGTATGAAGCTATTCTCACAAGTCGGATACTAGTTATGTCCTAATGAGATAAATAGCTATCTCATAGGATGAGTGAAAGCTACTACTCGGGTAGAAAGAGCTACCACCTCGAAAGTGTGAAAGCCACCTTAGCGGCCTCTTTGGAAAGGGCTACCTTAGAGGATGTGTGAAGCTACTACCATCTTTTAAATTTTTGTCACTTTTGTAGATAAATAAGTCCCTTGTACTTAGAACTTTGAGGAGTATACCTTGGGTTGTTTTGAGTAAGTTCACACACATACACGAAATTCGGGTTTGTTGTCCTTTTGATTCAAGTTTTTTTAGCTAGAGCATTGATTTTTTTCGTGATTTAGTGTTGAAATTTTTCCTTACTTGTAGAATATTTTTCTTTGTATACCTTTGGTGATCCTAAGGCCAAGCACTTTCAATATTTTCTTCATCAATGCACAGAATGTTTTAATGTTTGCTTGAGGACAAGCAAAAGCTTAAGTGTGGGGGAGTTTGATAAGTGCTATGCGATATGAATGCTGAGCGCTCATTCCTTATGTTGAGCATTACTTTTCTCAGGTTTTTACATAATATGTGTGTTTTTATGTTACTTTTCTCAGGTTTTCTCAGGCCAATGTGGATCATAATGCACCTATTTTGGAGGAGATCTTGCTAAGGTTCAAATGCGAAGACATAGGTCAGGTGTGAGATGTTAGAGTGTGTGCCAACCTCCCTCGTGATTCGAGTGAGCACATTCATTTGGAGGGGCACAAAGGCGACTCACACTCGAACATTCTGATTTATGCATATAAGAACAAGAGATCCACCAACGTGCACTTCATTGAAGAGGCAAGTGATTCACGACTTAAACGTGTGCCCGTTTGCATTACCCCAATGAAAGTATGGAATTCGGGAGTATTTCCGACATAGTAATCGTGAGTGGCCACTCGTGAGGAAAACACCGTATCGAGCAAATCTGTAGCAGCCCGGCCGAGAAATCGAGAAACAGAGAATCCATAGGGGCAGTGGAAATTATCCACGCCCTGTGGAAATTCCACAGGGCATGTGACATCATACACGCCTGCGATCGCCCAATTCCAGCCCTATTTAAAGCCGATTTCAGCCCTGATTTTGGGATTCTTTTTTCCATCTTTTCCCCAACTTGTGAGAGGACTTCGGCTAGGGTTTCAAGGGGTATTGGCCAAGGTTTTGGAGAAGTTCTACGGCTCCGACATCGTGATTCCATTAGGAAGAAGGTTGGTAGGGGAGCTTCGATCGAGGCGTATCCTATATCGGACGAAGGAATCTTTGGACGACAGAGAGAGGACTCTCCACAAGACCATCGACTACGACCATCGAGGGGTTTCTTTTATGGATTCATTGCTTTTTACATTCGATTTCTTTTGATTGTATTAAGCTCCATGGAGAGCTAAACCCCTAGTGGGTACTTGGATGATTGTGAACCCTAGGATGTATTCGTTTCATTGAACTTTTTTATTATGCTTTCAATAAATTGATGTTTATTGTGAGTTCCAACCTTGAATGCTTGATTGTATGAACATTTCCCCAAGAGTGACACTAGGGTTGAGAGTTCTTGTTGGTAAACTTGTGAGTGAGTGACACAGCACGAGCGTTAGACAAAGCTAGGTTGGAGAGGGTTGAGAGGGTGAGTCGAGAGGTACCGGAGCATCCCCTTTCCCCTCCGGCGTGATAGATTCTACCTCCGTTCCTTGTGTTCTTTGCGGCCATAATAGAGTGAGTGATCTAAGGGATGAACCTCCGCTGGGGCCTAGTTGCGCGTGCAATGGAGTGAAGCGTTGAGAGGATCTTAGTATCTAGGGCTTAATTGTGGCTAGGGACCTTCCGCCTGGACCAAAGGGTTAGGTCTATATTTAGCATGAGATTTATCACTTGGAATCCCTAGAGTTCATTGCAACTCTATGCGAGTGCGAGGTGTTGAGATTGTTCGATTTCTCCCCCGGGACATGTATAGAGTTAGGCATAGTTGACCTTAGATTTGGGACTATGTATGTAAGGATTTCCACGACTCACCATTGCATTGATTAGGAATCATAATAGAGAGTTCTTGCACTTGAAGCGATTATCCTAGGTGAAGCATTATCCGAGTACCCCATCTTTATCGATTGCCTTACCCTCTTCTTACTTTTGCTCTTTCACTTGTTGATTTTATTGTTGAGAATTGAATCAATTTCAAACCTATCACAATTGATCTTCCACATAGCTAAGAATCAAATTAAGTATTTTCACTCCCTACTCCCTATGGATTTGACCCCGTTCACCCGGGATTATTACTTCGACAAGCCCGTGCACTTGCGGGATATAAGCAAGGGGAACTTGTCAGTGGACAAGTACATATTTCCTGTAGACTTCATAGTGTTGGATGTCAACGAGGACGTAGATGTTCCTTTGATACTTGGGAAGCCATTCTTGCGCACTTCCAAGGCATTAATCGATATGGACGGCGGGGAGTTGACACTGAGGGCTGGAGATGATAAGCTATGTGACATTCTCTTGACTTTGATGATACTCTATATTTTCGTGACACTACTGATGAGATAATTGATGAATATATACAGAAAATGTTGAATCTGGACCTGTACGAGGGGTTGTTAGATAAAGAGGTGGATAATGAAGATGTAATGATGCTTGGTCTAGAGGAGAAAGTACAATCTACTCCGGGAATCATGAAGAAGGTGCTCTGAAAGATGAAGTAGGCAAGGAGACGCATCAAGAAAACTCCCTAAGGCTGTTGGGAATGTGCAAGAAAAGAACAACGTTGACGAACCCTTGTTAAGTGGTACCAAGCTCGACAACTCTCCCTCTATCTTCAAAAGACTATATTCATCGTGCTTTGATAAGTGCTTGTGTGATAAGAATGTAATGTGTTATTTCCTTATGATGAGCATTACTTTTATCTGGTTTTAGCGCTAATATGTGTGCATTTATGTTAATTTCATTCATATAGGGTTGTGAAGCCGAATGGTAAAGAAAGAAGACAATGTAGATCGTAAACGCACTATTTGGAGGAAATCTTGAGAACGTTGAAACGCGAAAACGTAAGTCAGGTTCAGAAAGCAAGAATGTGTGCCAACCTCCTTGTATTCAAGTTAGCATGATGGTTTGGAGGGGCACAAAGGCAGTCACATTCGAGTATCCCGGCTTGTGCATTGATAGCAAGATCTTCACTAATGAAGCCGTTTATTGAAGAGGCAAAGCGATCTACGACGTTAATGTGTGCCCGTTTACGTTACCTCAATGAAAGCATGGATTCGGGAGTGTTTCGGGCCGGTACTGTAGCAGGTTACTATACTAAACCAATGTAGCAATTCACTATAGCAGGTACTGTTCACAGCCGCCGAAAAAGTAAAGTTCAGAGAATCCACACGGGCGTGTGGAAATTATCCACGCCCATGCTGAATTTCCACAGGCTCGTGTGGAGAATCCACAGGGGTGTGTGGATGCCTAATTCCAGCCCTATTTAAAGCTGATTTTAGCCCCGATTTCAGTATTCTTTTCTCTATCTTTTCCCTAACTTGAGAGAGGGCTGCGGCTAGGGTTTTGAGAGATATTATCAAGGGATTTAGAGAGGTTATACGGCTTTGACATCGCGCTCCATTTGGAAGAAGGTTAGTGGGAGAATTTTCGTCGGCACTGATCTGGCGAAGTGTATCCTAGGCCGGACAAAGGGACCTTTGGAAGAGCCGAGGCTTCTCCACAAGGCCATCGTCATGACTATCGAGGGGGTTTTCCATAGATCACTTACTTTTACATTCGATTTCATTGTTTCTTGTAACTAGCTCCATGGAGAGCTAAACCCCCTAGTGGATACTTGGATTTGTTAACCCGTGATAAGTGTCTAAATGTCCGTATTTCAGTATATGTATTCTATACTTCTAACATGTGTTTTTATAAGAATTGATGCTCATTTTGTGCTTAATTATGTGTTATTTTCTTTGAAGGGCATGAAAACGCCACGGAGGACACGAAGATACCTTTTGGGCGAAAAAGAGAAGAAAACCAGGTTGTAGTACTGTAGCGAATTCACTGTAGCAAATTACTGTAACTGGAGTAATGTAGCTGCCACTGTAGCACCTGGAGAGTTTTCAAGTCAGAAATTGAACCATGGCATTGGGCCTTAATGCTGCTCCAGATTGACCACAGGATGAATACTGTAGCCAAAGAAGAGAGTAGTTTGCTTGAAGGCATACTGGCTCAATGAGGTGCTCATTGAGCCAGCATGGATACTATTATGAGTGCTAGAGTGTTATTTTGCCTACCCCAAATGGCCTCAATGATGTCCTTATTAAGCCAATATACCACCAGTATGGAGGCCATTATGGGGGATATAAATGATCATTTCTTGGGCAAATGAGGGGGACTTCTTCATGGCCTCTTGGGCTGCCGCCACCACATATTCTTAAGGCCTTCCAGCCATCTTTCGGTGATGTTCCTTGTCAGAAACAAGTGTACATCATCACGAGAGAGAGGAGCAAAGGAGAAGGAGTTGGAGTGAAGATCTAAGCCACCATTGTATCACCATTCAATTCATCCATTTAAGGAGATCATAACCTAGAGGGGGTTTTCATTACTTCTTTTATGGTTTTTTCTTCCTTGTATATTGTATTAGTGTCCCTTATCATGAGGGATTAACTTATTGTTGTGTTTGGATTTGGATGAACCCTACGGTTAATCTTGTGTATGAACTTGGGATGTTGTTCTTCATTTAATTTGATGGTTGTTTGAGATTCAATCTTTCATGCGTTGATGCTTAGAATTACATGTATGGTGAAATATGTAATTCTATTATGAGTTGTATGCGTAGATGTGACTTACTCGCGTGTACTAGATCTAGGAGAGATTGAAAGGGGATACTTGTGCATATACGCTGAGAGATCGGGTGTTGGTAGCCCTCCATTGCTAGGTTTAAGCCAAAGGATAGTAGGTATACTCTTATTAGAGAACTCCTAGAACTTAATGTGATCATAGGTGTGTTGATCCGGGAGAAATTCCAGTTGACATTTGACACGTCCGAATATGCTTATAAACCGCAAGTGCACGGGTGTCAAAGTAATAATCCCAGATGAGTGGGTATCGTATCCATAGAGAGCAGAGAATAAAGACACTTAAGTTGTTTCTTAACTAATGTAGAAGATAAATAGTGATATGTGTGACAAAATATAAAATAACTAAAATAAAAGCAACAAGATAGAGAGCACAAGTAAAGGATAAAGTAAGGTAATCGATAAAGATGGGGTACCCGGATATTGATCCGCCTAGGACAATAGTTTCAAGTGCAAGAACCCTCTATTATTCTTCCTAATTGATGTAACTATGAGTTGTGGAAATCCTTAATTACATGATCCCAAATCTAAGGTGAACCATGCCTAACTCCATACATGTCTCGGAGGAGAGATTAAATAACCTCTCAAGCTTGCACTTGCACAGAATTGCAATGAGATCTAGGGATTCCAAGTGATAAACCATATTCCTATGTATAGACCTAACCCTTTGGTCCAGGTGGAAGATCCCTAGCCACAATTAAGCCCTAGGTGCTAAAATCACCTCAACGCTTCACTCTATTGCACTCGCAACGAAGCCCCAGCGGAAGGTCATCCCTTATCCCATTCACTCTACTATGGCCACAAAGAATTCTTGGAATGTGGAGGTAGGATAGATCACACCAGAGTGGAAAGGGGATGCTTCGCTACCTCTCGACTCACCCTCTCAACCCTCTTCAATCTAGCTTTGTCTAACTCTCATGGTGTGTCACTGACTCACAAGGGCTACCAACAAGAACTCTCAACCCTAGTGTCACTCTATGGGAGTATTCATACAATGAAACATACAAGATTGGAACTCACAATAAACATCAATTAATTGAAAGCATAATAAAGAGATTCAATGAAACAAACACATCCTAGGGTTCACAAATACCCAAGTACCCAGTAAGGGTTTAGCTCTCCATGGAGCTAGATACAATCAATGAAATCAAATGTAAGAACAAAGCATCCATAGAAAACCCCCTCGTTAGTCATGGTGATGGTCTTGTGGAGAGTCCCCTACTCTTCACAAGGGTCCCTTTGTCCGGCCTAGGATACACCTCGCCGGATCGGTGCCGATGAAAGCTCTCCCACTAACCTTCTTCCAAATGGTGCACGATGTCAAAGCCATAGAACCTCTCCAAAGCCTTAGCCAATACCTCTCAAAACCCTAGCCGCCGCTCTCTACCAAGTTGCGGAAAAGATGGAGAAAAGAATGCTGAAATTGGGGCTGAAATCGGCTTTTAAACGGCTAGAATCGGGAATCCACACGCCCGTGTAAGCTCCCCTGTGGATTTTTCACACGGGCGTGTGGAATTTCCACACGCCCGTGTGGATTCTCTGTTTTCTCGGCCGGCTATGAACAGTGTTGCTATAGTTTTTACTTTAGTACTCTACAACAGTACCGGCCCGAAATACTCTCGAATCTATGCTTTCATCGAGGTAACGCAAATGGGCACACGTTTACGTCATGGATCACTTTGCTTCTTAAATAACGGACATGTTCTTGGAGATCTTGTTCTATATGCACAAGTCGGAATTCTTGAATGTTACTACCCTTGTGCCCCTCCAAATAGTTGTGCTAACTCGAATACGAGGAGGTTAGCACACATTCCTGCATTTCGAACCCCACCTATGTCTTCGCGTTTGAACCTTAGCGAGATTTCCTCCAAATTGGTGCATTACGACCCACATTGGCTTCTTTCTCTCATAATCGGTCTCACAACCCTACCTAGATGAAAGTTACATAAATACACACAAATTAGTGTTAAATCCCGAGAAAAGTAATGCTCAACACAAGGAAAGAACACTTCGCATTCTTATCACATAAGCACTTATCAAACTCCCCCACACTTAAGCTTTTGCTTGTCCTTAAGCAAAAATTAAAACATTATATGCATAGATGAAGGAAATAGTGGAAGTGCTTGGCGTCAGGTTCACCAAAGCATGCAAAGAGAGCGTTCTAAAAGTAAGGGAGATTTCAACACTAAATACGAAAAAATCAATGCTCTAGCTAAAACTTGAATCAAAAAGGACAACAAACCCAAAATCGTGTAAGTGTGTGAACTCACTCAAGTCAACCCAAAGTATACTCCTTAAAGTTCTACGTATAAGGGACTTATTTATCTACAAAAGGTAACAAAAATTCAAAAAGGGTAGTAGCTTCACACATCCTCTAAGGTAGCCTTTTCCAAAGCGGGCGCTAAGGTGGCTTTCACACTTTCGAGTTGGTAGCTCTTTCTACCGGGGTGGTAGTTTTCACACATCCCATGAGATAGCTCTTTCTCTCATTAGGGCATAACTAGTATCCGACTTATGAGAGTAGCTTCATATATCATAGGTGGTAGCTCTTTCCACCCAACAAGCACAACTAAACAACAAAACTATTTTGTTCTTTATTTTCATGTTTTTTTAGAATTAACACAAGAAACAACTAAAACTAGTCCCTTATACATCAAACATAAGTTTCCAAAAGAGTTCAAAGAGTGAGTAGTGCAACAAGTGTCAATCTAGCAAAAATTCCTAGAAATTCAAGCAAAAACTAGAGCATGAAAACATTCAATGTTAAAAATTCTCCTAAACTCAAGAATACAATCAATGTAACTAAGGTGAACCTCCAATAGCTATGGGAGCATGTATATTAAACAAAACTAGTATAAAAGAGATGCGTGCACTATGAAACTCCTCCCCACACTTAAGTTGTACATTGTTCCCAATGTACACATGCAAGCTCATTCATAATGTAAATCAATTAAATTCAAATGTGGGAGAAGCACTCAAAACAATACTCCCCTGACTCCTAGTGTTGCATTTGATGGAGTTAAGTCCTTGGGAGTGTTGTTCCAATGGGTTGTGAAGCTCACACGGCCAAGTGCCGAAACATCTTGGCCTTGCCCATGACAAAGTCTCAATTCCCATGATGACAAGACTATCTGCACGCATACACGAGGGGGTTCAGTGAAGCTTAATAAAAACAAACACAACTGGAGTATATAAAAGATAAGACAATGAATACAACTCGAGATACAAAATGAAAATAAACTCAGAAGTAAAGTCCTCTCTGAGTATACAAGTCCAAAATAAAATGCGGAAGTAAAAGATGAGGAAAATAAAATCAAGTGTTGATGTCATCCTCTGGATCCTCTGCTGCTGCTGGTGCTAGATCAAAGGGTGCTGGTGGAGGTGACGAGGGAGATGCTGGAGGAGCTGGGGGTCTGCCTCTCAATAGCTGTCGTAAGAAGTCGAAATGGGCCATCATATCGATATACTATGCTGACTGTATCGACCGCATCTTGATGATCTCAGACCATAATACACTCACAATGCTCTTGAGCCTCTTAATACGATCAAAGGCTCCTGAAAGGGTACCTAGGCACCTTGAGGTATTGGTTATCGTCGGTGCGGAACCCTCCGTTGCATCTCCACAGCCATCAACGCTTTCATTGGTGGAAGTGGCTAAAATTTAAGCTCCATGCCCATATCTGCGCACCAATCCCATCATCCTGAGAGTATCGATTCCAAGAGGAGAGGGAGTAACTGTCTGATCGATATCCCGAAGAGCATCATCAAGACCCATCCATAGAATAAGTCTAGTAATGTAGGGACCAACAAATAATACTCCCACTCTCCCGTTTTGGCCCTAGTATCGCATGTAAACTACGACAACGTGCCCCAGATGAATAGGCATAGACCTAGCCATGGAATACAGATAAAGTAAACTCTGTCGGTTCAGAGTACTAGTGTTATCACCTCGGCCATCCACAGATCTGCTAATGACGGTGAATAAATATCTGTAGCTCAGTCGAGACAAACATGTGGGCTTGGATACTCCCGGTTCATGCTGTGGGCTCAAGGTGCCAAAAGAATCTGTTGGCAAGTGACTATACTCCTCGGTTTCTATGTATGTCTCATCGTACAAGCCCATGCGAACTGAAAATTCCGTGACACTCATGGCAAATTGATGTCCAAACGCTCTAAACTGTATGCCGTCAGTGACGTCAAAACTCCCATAATGCTTCGCAAACTAAAAAGATGCCAGCACCTCAAGTGTCAGTGGCCGGAAAACTGGCTCCCGTATCGACAATAAGCTTCGCCAGCTTCCCACGGCCGTCAACGTGTCAAGTTCCCTGACTAACTCATCACCCCGCTGGACCCCAATTAGCATGCTCAAGTCCATGAACCGGATTTGGCCAAACCTTAGTCCCGATAACTGTTTAAAACGAGCCCGATGCTCGGGATTCGAGAACTCAATATGTGCAAACTCGGGTGAAGGTTCTCTAGGGCGCTTCCCTTCTTGCCTCCTCAAGTGCAGTGCCATTCCTGCGATAAATGAGGAAGAAATGATCAAATAAACTCAGAAACAACAATACTGCGGAATTCCACACGGGCCTGTGGAAATTACCCACACCCGTGTGAATTTATAGGGTAAGAAAACCGCAGGGTTGTGCACCAATTTCTGCAAAAATTCAACTTAAAACTGCCCCTAAGGGCTTCCTAAACATGCATAAGACATTATATCATAAAAATTGGCACAACTCAAGATCTTCAATCAAATAAAAACGCAGGATTTGCGAAGAAAAGAGGATAAAAAAGGGTTACCGATGAAATAGATGATAATATTTAAAAAATCCTTACGAAATGTGAAGAAAAAATCCTCCAAAATAGCGGTGAAGGGCCGGGAAGTTGATCAGGAGTGGTTTTCAGGTGATTGGAGATAAATAAGAAGAGAATCCACAAATATTTTAAAGAAAAACTCACGTCTCTTGGAATTCGGCGCATCCACACAGGCGTGTGGAAATTACCCACGCTCGTGCGCCTCCACAAGAAAGCTTCACAGGGGCAGGTGCACACCCCTGTGTGCTCTCGGGAAAACACTTACTACCTCTGAACACAAATACACGGCATGTGAGAAATACCCACGCCCGTGCGCCCGACCCACAGGGGCAGCAACACGCCCCTGTGGCTGCTCTGGACATCCGAGAAAAATTGCCAAGTGTTCTACACGCCCTTGAGTGCTCTCGGGATAATCTGCCAATCTCTGTATGAATTCACACGCCCGTGTGAAAATTACCCACAGGCGTGCGAGAATCGCATGGTCGTTCACAGGGGCGAGTTCACGCCCCTTGGCCTTCTCTGGATGAGCTCGCAATACAAACCACGGGTGTGTGTTAATTCCACACGTCCGTGTGATTTCTCTGAATGCCTTAGAAAACTCTGCAGACTATGCAGAAAATTTTTGAACATGTTTACACACTCAAAGCCTGCCCTAATATGCATTTTATACTAGTGAAAAACATGAGAAGTAGCTCAAACGGCCAAAACTTCGCGAAATTCTCATGAAAAACTCATGATGAACTTGAAAACCCACAATAAAATCACAACAGAAATATATATAAAATAAAGGCACCAACAATCAACAATTTATTCAAGCAACACTAAACTACGAAATTAAGAAAACAGTAAACACTTGGGTTGGCTCTCAAGAAGTGCTTGTTTAACGTCACTTAGCTTGACATACCTTGTCTTACCTAACGGGGGCTTATAGATGAAAGTTGCCCTCTTACCCATGGCTTCGAAGCATGATGAGCAAAATCTCTTGAGGGTAGAGGGTGAACTGTCAGGCTTGGGATCGCCTAGCAATGATTCACCCAGTTTGTTCGGTACATGCACATCTCCAACAGCCTTGGAGTGTTTCTGGTGCCATCTCCTAGCCCTCTTCAAATTCCGGAGCATCTTCTTTAAGATCCCAGGGGTAGATGGTACTTCTTTCGTCGAACCAAGCATCATTATTTCTTCATTGACCTCCTCTTGGTTGAACAAGCCTTCGTATGGATCCAGATTGAACATTTCCTACATGTATTCATCAACAATCTCATCAGTAGCGTCTAGAAAATACAAAGTATCATCGAAATAAAGAGAATGCCGCATGGCTTCATCAAGGCGGTATGTGAGCTTGTCATCTCCAACTCTCAAAGTTAGCTCTCCGTCGTCTGTGTCAATCAATGCCTTGGAAGTCTGCAAAAACGGCCTCCCAAGTATCAAGGGTACATTCGCATCCTCATCGACATCTAGCACCACGAAGTCTACAAGAAATATATACTTGTCCACCTTGATAAGCACATCTTCGATGATATCCCTCGGATGTCTCACCGTTCGATCCATCAATTGCAATGTCATCCGAGTAGGCCTAGGCTCACCCAAGCCTAGGGACATGACGTTGATACTGGCCCCTGAGTCTGCAAATGCCATTTCTTTACTTTGCTTCCTTCCTGAGAAGCAGACTCTGGCCTAATATTACATGGAATTATGAAGCTTCCCGAGTCTTTCTTCTTGTTTGGCATGTTCTTTTGCAAAACTACCGAGCAAGATGCATCTAAAATCACTAAAGCACTCTCCTCTAACTTTCTGTTGTTGGTCAACAAGTCTTTCAAGAATTTTGCATACTTAGGCATTTGGGCCAATGCCTCAGCAAAAGGAATATTAATGTGGAGTTCTTTGAACAAACTCAGGAACTTCTTGTACTGTTTATCCCGTTGGTCATTCTTCAATCTAGAGGGATAAGGGATTCTTGGCTTCAAAGGTGGGGTTGCCACCTCCTTCTCTTTGTTTGCTCCCTTGTCAACCTCTATAACCTCGTGTGCGTGTTCCTTTGGCTTCTCACTCGGAAACTTACCCTCAACCTCACAACCACTTCTCAAAGTGATCACCTTCATATGCTCTATAGGGTTGGTCTCGGTATTCCTCGGTAAGCTTCCATGTGGCCTTTCCGATAGAGACTTTGCAATCTGCCCCACTTGATTTTCAAGATTTTACAAAGAGGCGGTATGGTTGAGAAGTGTAGCCTCAACTAATTGAAATCTTGTATCTGACGAATGCACAAACCTAGTTAAGGCCTTCTCCAAATCATTTATTCGGGTCTCCAAACCTGAAACTCTGTTTTCCATGTTTGGGGCTTGTTGTTGTTGTTGGAAACCCGGTGGTCCTATGGTCTTTTGTGGACCCTGGTTGCTCCAAGAGAAATTGGGATGACTCTTCCAACCCGGATCGTAGGTATTGTTGTATGGATTTCCTTGATTTGTCATGCCATTACGCACAAAATCGACGTTTTCAACCGAAGATGCATCACAAATAGATATCGGGCAATCTGAGGGAGCATGTCCTCCACCACACCCGGTGAAAGTAATCATGACCGCTACTCTGTTCGAAGTTAGAAGATCTAACTTCTTACTCAATGATTCCACTTGAGCTGCTAACGAAGTCACTGCATCTATCTCATGGAGACCGGCCACCTTTTTCTTCTCCCTGGCATTCCATTGGTAGCTGTTTAACCCCATTTCTTCAATTAATTAACGGGCCTCACCGGGGGTCTTGCTACCTAAGGTACCTCCTGCTGTCGCATCCAAGAGTTGCCTTGTATTTGGATTCAGACCGTTATAAAAGGTCTAAACAATCATCCACTCTGGGAATTCGTGTTTGCGGGCACTTTCTCAGGAGCTCCTTGAACCTTTCCCACATCTCAAATAGACACTCCAATTCTAATTGTACAAAGGATGAAATCTGATTCCTAAGCTTTGAAAATTTTCTGGGAGGGAAATAACAGCCAAGAAAAGCTTCTACCATCTCCTTCCATGTGGTAATTGATGCTCTACGTAATGAGTATAGGCAATGCTTCACTCTCCATTTCAAGGAAAATGGGAAGGCTCTCAACTTGATGGCATCATCTGTTACACCATTTATCTTCAGCATATCACACACCTCGAGAAAGTTTTCATATGACTGTTTGGATCCTCATCGGCCAAACCATTGAACTAAGCAAATTGCTGCAATATGTGGATGAATGCCGCCTTCAGCTCGAAGTTCTCAGTTGTAATCGCGGGGGGGGGGGTACAATGCTCGATTGTGTCCCCAATACTAAAGGTCTGGCATAGTTGGATAATGTCCGCTATTGCTCATTGTGTTTTGCAATGTTTTTAGATTCTTCTACTTCCAAATCAGCTAGATTAGACTATTCTTGCACAGGTTCATTTCATTTTTCTTCTAAGTGTATGTTCGAGCTCGAGATCTCCTTTAATCAATATTGCGGGGTTTCCTCAGGTCATAATCTGGAGCTGTACCAAAAGAAAGAAAACAAAATCAGAACAATGATAGAAAAGAAGATATGAAATAGAATAAATGAATAGCTAAGAAAATAAAGTGCAAAGTATCTCTAAATGATTACTCCCCAGCAACGGCGCCAAAAACTTGACACGTCTGAATATGCATGTAAACCGCAAGTGCATGGGTGTCGAAGTTCTAATCCCAGATGAGAGGGTATCATATCCACAGAGAGTAGGGAATAAAGATACTTAAATTGTTTCTTAACTAATGTAGAATATGAATAGTGATATATGTGACAAAATATGAAATAATGACAATAAAAGGAACAAGATAGAGAGTACGAGTAAAGGAGAAGATAAGGCAATTGATAAAGATGGGGTACTGGATATTGATCCGCCTAGGATAATCATTTCAAGTGCAAGAACCCTCTATTATACTTCCTAATTGATGCAACTATGAGTCATGGAAATCTTTAATTACATGATCCCTAATCTAATGTCAACCATGCAATGAGATCTAGGGACTCCAAGTGAGAAACCCTATTCCTATGTATAGACCTATCCCTTTGGTCCAGGTGGAAGATCCCTAGCCATAATTAAGCCGTAGGTGCTAAAATCCCCTCAACGCTTCACTCCATTGCACTCGCAACTAAGCCACAGCGGAAGGTCATCCCTTAGCTCATTCACTCTAGTATAGCCGCAAAGAACTCTTAGAACGTGGAGGTAGGATAGATCACACCAGAGGGGAAAGGGGACGCTCCGCTACCTCTCGACTCACCCTCTCAATCCTCTATAATCTAGCTTTGTCTAACTCTCATGGTATATCACTCACTCACAAGGGTTACCAACAAGAACTCTCAACCCTAGTGTCACTCTAGGGCAGTATTCATACAATCAAACATACAAGATTGGAACTCACAATAAACATCAATTAATTGAAAGCATACTAAAGAGATTCAATGAAACGAACACATACTAGGGTTCACAAATACCCAAGTACCCACTAGGGGTTTAACTCTCCATGGAGCTAGATACAATCAATGAAATCGAATGTAGAAACAAAGCATCCATAGAAAACCCCCTCGTTAGTCATGGCGATGGTCTTGTCGAGAGTCCTCTACTCGTCGTAAGGGTCCCTTTGTCTGGCCTAGGATACACCTTGTCGGATCGGTGCCGATGAAAGCTCTCCCACTAACCTTCTTCCAAATGGTATATGATGTAAGAGCCATAGAACCTCTCCAAAGCCCTAGCCAATATCTTCGAAAACCCCTAGCCGTCACTCTCTCTGAAGTTGGGGAAAAGATGGAGAAAAGAACGCTGAAATCGGGGCTGAAATCGACTTTTAAAGGGCTGGAATCGGGAATCCACACGCCCATGTGAGCGCCCCTGTGGATTTTTCACACGGGCGTGTGGAATTTCCACATGCCTTTTTGGATTCTCTATTTTCCTATTTTCTCGGCTGACTATGAACAGGGCTGCTACAGTTTTTACTTCAGTACTCTAATACAGTACCAGCCCGAAATACTCCCGAATGCATGCTTTCATCGAGGTAATGCATACGAGCACACATTTACCTCATGAATCGCTTTGCTTCGTCTATAACGGACATGTTGGTGGAGCTCTTGTTCTATATGTACAAGTCAGAATGCTTGAATGTGACTGCCCTTGTGCGCCTCCAAATAGTTGTGCTAACTCGAATACGAGGAGGTTAGCACACATTCCTGCATCTCGAACCCCACCTATGTCTTCATGTTTGAACCTTAGCAAGATTTTCTCCAAATTGGTGCATTATGACCCACATTGGCTTCTTTCTCTCATAATCGGTCTTACAACCCTACCTACATGAAAATAACATAAATACACACATATTAGCATTAAAATCCGAGAAAAGTAATGCTCAACACAAGGAAAGAACACTTCGTATTCTTATCACACAAACATTTATCAACATTCATATGGGATCAGGGGTTAGTCACTCAGAGATTGGGGATAATCTACTCACGAGGTCTCTAGGTCTCAACTATCGTCAATGCATCTTTAAACCATCCTAGTTTAGGACTTACTGACAACCCTAGGTGGATTCCTTGTCCAAACACTCCCTTTTCATGCTTGATACTCCCTTGTTTGTTTACATCCGTGTGCTAGTTACCCGGCCATAGGATTAGCTTAGGTTAGTTTATTTTATTTTATTTGTTCTTCTTACTAAGGATTGTAGGCTAGATAATAGATGAAGAGTGAGTAATAATACTTCCTTGGCCCCGTGGACTACGACCCCTGTATCAATAACAGGGTATTACTTGGCTATCCCATACACTTGCGGGTAATCAATCAACCCTAGGATATATTTGTTTTATTAAACCTTTTATTATGCTTCCATAAATTGATGCTTTAAGTGAGTTCCAATCTTAAATGCTTGATTGAATGAATACTCACTTAGAGTGATACTAGGGTTGAGAGTTCTTATTGGTAACCCTTGTGAGTGAGTGATACACCACGAGAGTTAGACTAAAGCTAGATTAGAGAGGGTTGAGAGGGTGAGTCGAAAGGTAGCAGAGTATCCCTTTCCCCTTCGGTGTGATTTATCCTACCTCCATTTCCTCGAGTTCTTTGCGGTCATAGTAGAATGAATGGGCTAAGGGATAACCTTCCTCTGTGGCTTAGTTGCAGAGGCAATGGAGTAAAGCGTTGAAGTGATTTTCGCATCTATGGTTTAATTGTGACTAGGGATCTTCCACCTGGACCAAGGGTTAGGTCTACACCTAGGAAGAAGATTTATCACTTGGAATCTGGAGAACTCATTGCGATTCTGTATGAGTGTGAGATGTTGAGATTGTTCGATTTCTCCTCTACTATGACCTTAGATTTGGGACTATGTACTGAATGATCTCCATGACTCATTAATGCATTAGTTAGGAAGCATAATAGAGGGTTTTGCACTGGAAACGATCGTCTTAGATGGAACAATATACGAGTACCCCATTTATATCGATTGCCTTATCTCCCATTTACTTGTGCTTCTATTTTTCTTGTCTCTTTTATTCTTGTTTACATTACATCTTTTTAACAAAATCATTATTCATCTTTCACTTGGTTAAGAAACAATTTAAGTATTTTTATTCCTTACTCCCTATGGATACGATACCCACTTACCTGGGATTTTATTACTTGAAAAACCTGTGCACTTGCGATACATACTGAAGCAAGAGGGTAAGCGTCCTTGAGATACTTCACCTGAGTTGGCACATACTGAAATCTTGAACCCCGAGCATCAGGTTAGATTCGAGCGGCTATCGAGACTTAGGCTTGAACAATCCCGGTTCGTAGACCCGAGTGTGCTAAGTAAGGTCCAGCGAGGTGATGAGTTGGCTAGGGAGATTGACGTGCTACGGGCGGTGGGAAGGCTGGAGGAGATTATTGTCGATACGAGAGCCAGTTATCCACACACTGACACTGGAAGTACTAGCGTCTTTTGAGTTTAGGCAGCTATATGGGAGATTTGACATCATTGATGACATACAGTTCAGAGCGTTTGGACGTCATTGTACCATGAGTGTCACTGAGTTTTCAATTCGTATTGGCTTGTATAATGAGACACACATAGATACCGAGGAGTATGGACACTTACCGACAGATTACCCTGGCACCTTGACTCTACCGCAAGCTTACCAAGCCTTGTGCAAACAGGGGTAGTATGAACCAGGAGTGTCCAAGGCCACTTGTTTGTCCTGGCTGATCTACAGGTATTTATTCGCCATCCTTAGCAGATCTGTGGATGGACGAGGTGACCACACAGGAGTTTTGAGCCTCCAGGGTTTACTTTATTTGTATTCCATGGCCCGGACCGTGCCAATTCACCTAGGGCACGTTATGGTAGACTACATGTAATATTAGGGCCAGAATGGGAGAGTGGGTGTATTATTAGCTGGTCCCTACATCACTATATTTATTTTGGGGATGGGCCTCGTGGATGCTATTTGGGATGCCCAAAAAACAGTTATTCCTTCTCTGCTAGGACTCGATACTCTTAGGATGATGGGATTAGTGCACATATATGGGCCTGTTCTTTACATTTTGGCCACATCCACCACTGAGAGAGCCGAGGGCGAAAGGGATGCAGCTGAGGATTCCACACCGATGGCGACCGAGACCTCAGGGTACACGATTACCCTTTCCTGATCCTATAATCATATTGAGAGGCTCGAGAGCACTGTGAGTGTATTGTGGTCTGAGATCATCAAGATTCGGGCGATACAGTCAGCACAGTATACCGAGATGGTGGCCCGTTTTGATGTGTTACAATAGCTATTGATTGGTAGACCTCCAGCCCCTCCAGCATCAACATCACCACCTCCACCGGCACCCTTTGATCCTTCACCAACAGCAGCCGAGCCAAAGTGTGACTCCGACGCTTGATTTGTTATCCTTTACTTTTTGTTATTGTTTATTTTGTATTTTATTTTGGACTTGTATACTCGGAAAGAACTTTCCTTCTGAGTTTATTTTCATTTTAATATCTCGAGTTGTATTCATTGTTTTATCCTTTATTTACTTGAGTTGTTTTTGTGTTATTGAGCTTCACTGAACCCCCTCTTGTATGCGTGCAGATGGTCTTGTCAGTATGGGAACTGAGAACAAGTCATGGACACGGCCAAGGTGCTTCGGCACTTGGCTGTGTGTGCTTCACAACCCGTTGGAACAACACCCCCAAGGATTTAGCTCCATCAAATGCAACACTAGGAGTTAGGGGAGTATTGTTTTGATTGTTTCTCCCACATATATTCTTATTTGATATATTATGAGTGAGCTAGCATGTGTACATTGGGGACAAAAAATAACTTAAGTGTTGAGGGAGGGGAGTTTCATAATGCACATCTCCTTTATATTAGTTTCAATTGATATACATGCTCACATAGCCAATGGCGATTCACCTTAGTTGCAATGATTGTATTCTTGAGTTTAGGAGAATTTTTAATATTGAATGTTCTCATGCTCTAGTTCTTGCTTGAATTTCTAGGATTTTTTTGCCCGTTTGACACTTGAAAACACTCACTCTTTAAAAACACTTTTGGAAACTCATGTTTGATGTTAAAGGGACTAGTTATAGTTGTTTCTTTTGTAATCTCTAAAAAAAAGAAAGAACAAAATAGTTTTATTATTTAGTTGTGCTTGTTGGGTGGAAAGAGCTACCACCTATGAAGTATGAAGCTACTCTCATAAGTCGGATACTAGTTATGCCCTAATGAGAGAAAGAGCTATCTCATAGGATGAGTGAAAGCTACCACCCCAGTAGAAAGAGTTACCACTTCGAAAGTGTGAAAGCCACCTTAGCTGGCGCTTTGGAAAGGGTTACCTTAGAGGATGTGTGAAGTTACTGCCATCTTTCTAATTTTTGTTGCTTTGTGTAGATAAATAAGTCCCTTATATTTAGAAATTTGAGCAGTATAACTTGGGTTGACTTGAGTGAGTTTACACACACTTACGGGATTTCGGGTTTGTTGTTCTTTTTGATTCGAGTTTTTAGCTAGAGCATTGATTTTTCGTATTTAATGTTGAAATTTCCATTACTTGTAGAATGCTCTCTTTGCATGTTTTGGTGAACCTAATGCCAAGTACTTCACGGCTTGTGCATTGATAGCAAGATCTTCCCCAATGAAGCCGTTTATTAAAGAGGCAAAGCGATCTATGACGTAAATGTGTGCCCGTTTGCGTGTCCGCGATGAAAGCATGGATTCGGGAGTGTATTGGGCTGGTACTGTAGCAGGTTACTATAGCAAAATAATGTAGCAATTCACTGTAGCATGTATTGTTCACAGGCGGCCAAAAAAGTGAAGTTCAGAGAATCCACATGTCCCTTTTGAAATTATCCACGCCCGTGCAGAATTTCCACAGGCCTGTGTGCAAAATCCACAGGGGCGTGTGGATGACCGATTAAAAGCTGATTTTAGCCCTGATTACAACATTATTTTCTCCATATTTTCCCCAACTTGAGAGAGGGCTGAGGCTAGGGTTTTGAGAGGTATTAGCAAGAAATTTGGAGAGGTTCTATGACTTCGACATCGCGCTCAATTTGGAAGAAGGTTAGTGGGAGAGCTTTCGTCGGCACCGATCTGGCGTGGTGTATTTTAGGCCGGACAAAGGGACCTTTGGAAGAGTCGAGGTTTCTCCATAAGACCATTGTCATGACTATCGAGAGGGTTTTCCATGGATTACTTACTTTTACATTCGTTTTCATTGTTTCTTGTAACTAGCTCCATGGAGAGCTAAACCCCCTAGTGGGTACTTGGATTTGTGAAACCTAGGATGTATTTGTTTCATTAAACATTTTATTATGCTTCCATAAATTGATGCTTTAATTGAGTTCCAATCTTGAATGCTTGATTGAATGAATACTCCCTTAGAGTGACACTAGGGTTGAGAGTTCTTATTGGTAACCCTTGTGAGTGAGTGACACAGCACGAGAGTTAGACAGAGCTAGATTGGAGAGTGTTGAGAGGGTGAGTTGAGAGGTAGCAGAGCATCCCCTTTTCCATTCGGTGTGATATATCCTACCTCCATTTCCTCCAGTTCTTTATGGTCATAGTATAATGAATGGGCTAAGGGATTACCTTCCGCTAGGGCTTAGTTGCAGAGGTAACGGAGTGAAGTGTTGATATGATTTTAGCACCTAGGGTTTAATTATGACTAGGGACCTTCCACTTGGACCAACGGGTTAGGTCTACACCTAGGAAGATGATTTATCACTTGGAATCCCTATAACTCATTGCGATTCTGTACGAGTGTGAGGTGTTGAGATTGTTCGATTTCTCCTCTGGGACATGTATAGAATCAGGCATGGTTGACCTTAGATTTGGGACTATGTATTGAAGGATCTCCACGACCCATTAATGCATTAGTGAGGAAGCATAATAGAGGGTTTTGCACTGGAAATGATCATCCTAGGCGGAACAATATCCGAGTACCCCATTTATATCGATTGTCTTACCTCCACTTTACTTGTGCTTCTCTTTCTTGTCTCTCTTATTCTTGTTTACATTACATCTTGTTAACAATATCATTATTCATCTTTCACTTGGTTAAGAAACAATTAAGTATTTTTATTCCCTACTCCTTGTGGATACGATACCCACTCACCTGGGATTTTATTACTCGAGAAACCCGTGCACTGGCGGGACATACGCAAGGGGCGTTGTCGTGCTTCCAAGTCATGGGTAAGAGGGAAACCTTCATCTATGCGCCCCCGTGAGGTAAGACAAAGTACATCAAGCTAAGTGATGTTAAACAAGTGCTTCTTGGGAGGCAACCCAAGTCTTTATTGTTTTCCTAGTTTTTAGTTTAGTGTTTGCATGAATAAGGCTTTTAGTGTTGGTGTCTTGATTCTTAGATGCTTTTGCTGTGATTTTCTCATGGACATTGTGGTGTTATCATGTGCCTAATCATGTGTGGCAAATAATCTTGGTCATTAAAATTGCATTGTTAGGCAGGCTCTGAGTGTATATTTGTGTTCAGGAATATTTTACAGAGCCTGCAAAGTTTTCTATGTATCCAAAGAAAACACACGCCCGTGTGGAATTTCCGCTCGGGCATGCATTTTCATTCAGAGCTTATCCTGAGATGGCACAGGGGCATGGACTCACCCAGGTGAGTGACCTTGTGATGGTCCACGCCCATGCAGGATTTCTGCTGCACCCCTGTGAGTATAAAAAAAATGTGATCTTGTCCGGCGCTACACCCGCGGCTGGCATCCCATCGAGCAACTCTGTCGCCATCTTCGTCCTCCCAGCTTGGCAATATACTTTGAACAACAACATGTTGTAAGAGACAACATTCGGAGGGATGCCGGCGTCCGGCATGGAATCGAACACCCGCTCGGCGGAGGCCAAGAAGTCGGAGTTGACAAGGGCGTGCAATTATAGGTGAGAAGAGTAGGCTTGAGGCCGGACTCCTTCATACGGCGGAGGGAGAACCCAGAGGAGTTGGAGAAGGGACACAATGGGGTTGGAGAGAGGCCCAACGGAAGAAGAGTGCCGGAAGAGAGGTTGCCGTCGCCGGAGAATGTTGATGGTTCGCAACAGAAGTGGTGTCTATGTTTGGGCGGTAGTATGAAAACATCTTTTCTGTCAGTAAACGCATGGGCATGGGTAATTTTTGCATGCTCATGTGGTTCTCTTCAAAGAATTTCTCCTCCATCCTGGGAAGATATAGTGGCGTGCGTCTGCCCCTGTAAATTGCCCAATAAGGATCCATGCCCGTGTGAATTTACATACGGGCGTTTGAAACTCTTGGAGAATATCCTCGGTTGGTAATCTTCTTCACTGTGCTATAAATCTCTCCAAAAACACTCTTGATCATCCTCCTGACTTTGTAACGTTGTCTTAGAGGGATTCTTACTCGATTTCCCGACTGTTTTCAAAGTTTTATACTCATCTTGTCGGTAATCCTTCAATCCCCCTTTTCTTCGCCATTACTTGCTTTTATTGGATTATAGTGGGTGAATATACTTGGTTTTTATTCTAGAAGGGTAATTGCATGTTTAGAAGGGGTTTAGGAACGTTTTAATCATGTGTTTTTAAATATTTGGCATGTAGCCGTGCAGTTTTCATATCTCGTAGATCCACACGGGCGTGTGGAATTTCCACAGGGCGGTGTGGATTCCTGCAGTGTTATTTTGTGAACACTCTAGATCGATTCTACTATTAAATTTTGTAGATATGGCTCCTAGATCAAAGAAGCAAGAGGGTAAGTGTCCAAGGGAGACTTCACCTGAGTTGGTATACATTGAATTCTCGAATTTCGAGCATCATGCTCGATTTGAGCAGTTATCTGGGCTAAGCTTTGGGCAATCTCATTTTGTGGACTTGAGTATGCTGAGAGATATAGAGGTGATGAGTTAGCTGATGAGATTCACGAGCTATTGGCCATGGGAAGCTTAAGGAGATTATTGTTGATTCAAGAGCAAGCTATCCGCACATTGACGCTGGATGTATTGGCGTCCTTCGATTTTGATCAGCCATTTGGGAGATTCTATGTCATTGATGTTATACAATTCAGAGCATTCGGACGTCAGTTTAGCATGAGTGTAACTGAGTTTTCAGTTAGTATGGGCTTGTATGACAAGGTATACACAGATACAGAGGAGTAAGGATACTTGCCGACGAATTACCTGGCACCCTGAACCCATAGCAAGCATACTGAGTATTATGTGGATAGGGGCAGTATGAATCGAGAGTATCTAAGGCTTTATGATTGTCCTGACAGAGCTACAGATATTTTCACTCAGTTCTTACCAGATCTTTGACTAGCCGAGGTGATAACACAGGTGTTTTGAGCCGGCAGGAGTTACTCTATCTATACTCCATGGCCCGGAATGTGCTAATTCACTTGGGGCATGTAGTGGCAGACTTCATGAGGCACCAGGGTCAGCATGGGAGAGTGGGAGTATTATTCGTTGGGCCCTACGTTACTAGACTCATCCTGGGGATGGATCTTTTGGATGTTATCCGAGATGCCTGACAAGGTACCCTTGCTTATATCCCGCAAGTGCATGGGTTTGTCGAAGTAATAATCCCGGGTGAGCAGGGTCGAATCCACAGGGAGTAGGGGGTAAAGACACTTAATTCGATTTTTAGCTATGTGGAGTATCAACAATGATAAGTGTGGTAATGATTCAATTCTTAGAAATTAAAAGCAACAAGTAAGAGAGCAAAAGTAAGGAGGAGGCAAGGCAATCAATAAAGATGGGGTACTCAGATGATGCTTCACCTAGGATAATCGCTTCAGGTGCAAGAACTCTCTATTATGCTTCCTAATCAATGCAATGGTGAGTCGTGAAAATCCTTATATACATAGTCCCAAATCTAAAGTCAACTATGCCTAACTCTATACATGTCCCGGAGGAGAAATCGAACAATCTCAACACCTCGCACTCGCATAGAGTTCCAATGAGCTCTAGGGATTCCAAGTGATAAATCTCTTCCTAAATTTAGACCTAACCCTTTGGTTCCAAAGTGGAAGGTCCCTAGCCACAATTAAGCCCTAGATACTAAGATCACCTCGACGCTTCACTCCATTGCACGCGTAACTAGGCCCCAGCGGAGGTTCATCCCTTAGACCATTCACTCTATTATGGCCGCAAAGAACTCGAGGAACGGAGGTAGAATCTATCACGTCGGAGGGGAAAGGGGACGCTCCCTGCACCTCCTCGACTCACCCTCTCAACCCTCTCCAACCTAGCTTTTGTCTAACGCTCATGGTGTGTCACTCACTCACAAGGTTACCAACAAGAACACTCAACCCTAGTGTCACTTTTAGGGGAAATGTTCATATAATCAAGCATTCAAGGTTGGAACTCACAATAAACATCAATTTATTGAAAGCATAATAAAGAAGTTCAATGAAACGAATACATCCTAGGGTTCACAATCACCCAAGTACCCACTAGGGGTTTAGCTCTCCATGGAGCTAAGTACAATCAAAGAAATCGAATGTAAAAGCAATGAATCCATAAAGAAACCCCCTCGATGGTCGTGTCGATGGTCTTGTGGAAAGTCCTCTACTCGTCGTCCAAGGATTCCTTCGTCTAGTATATGATACGCCTCGATCGAAGCTCCCCTACCAACCTTCTTCCTAATAGAATCACGATGTCGGAGCCATAGAACCTCTCCAAAACCTTGGCCAATACCCCTCGAAACCCTAGCTGAAGCCCTCTCGCAAGTTAGGGAAAGGATGGAGAAAAGAATACCAAAATCATGGCTGAACTGGATTTAAATAGGGCTGGAATCAGGCAACTCCACGGGCGTGGACGGTACACGCGCCCGTGCGGAATTTCCACATGGGCGTGGATAATTTCCACGCCTGTGTGGATTCTCTCTTTCTCGATTTCTGGCGGCTATGAACAAGGTCTACACAATAATTGCTACAAGTGTTACATAAAGTAGCTCGCTACGCCTTCGACCTGAATAACTTCCCAATTCCCATACTTTCATTGGGGGTAACGCAAACGGGCACACGTTCATGTCGTGAATCACTTGCTTCTTCAATGATATATATGTTGGTGGGGTTCTTGTTCTTGTATGTATAAGACGGAATGCTCGAGTGTGACTGCCTTTGTGCCCCTCCAAATGGATGTACTCACTCGAATGCGAGGAGGTTGGCACACACTCTAGCATCTCACACCTGTCCTATGTCTCCGTGTTTGAACCTTAGCAAGATCTCCTCCAAAATAGGTGCATTATGATCCACATTGGCCTATTTTCTTCATACTTAGCCTCACAGCCCTACCTGCGTAAAAGTAACATAAAAACACACATATTAATGTAAAAACCTGAGAAAAATATTGCTCAACATAAGGAATGAACGGTTCGCATTCATATCGCACAAGCACTTATCAATGCCAAAAAGATAGTCGTCCCCTCCCCTCTTGGACTCGATATGATTAGGATGATCGGTTTAGTGTGCAGATATGGGCCTGGAGCATACATTCTGGCCACGCCTACCCTATGGACCACTGAGGGCGGAGAGGATGTAGCGGAGGATACACAACAAGTTCCCGAGCCTCAATTTACACTGATGAAGACTGAGGCACCCCTTATAGCACAGGAAACACCCTGGCGCCTGGTATCCATTTTCACTCCTTCTCGAGCCCATGATCATTTTGAGAGACTTGAGAGGATTTTGAGTGTACTTTGGACTGAGATTGCCAAGGTCCGGGCTATACAGGTTGCGCAGTACGCTGGGATGATGGCGCGTCTTGACACCATACTACAGTTATTAGAGCGAGACGCATCCTCGTTTTTCATAAGGAAACCTCGGACCCCTCTGGCCCCACCAGCCTCACCATCACCAGATCTACAGGCACCATTCGATTATGTACCACCAGCAATAGCAGCAGAGCTTACACAGGATGACACCGATGCTTGATGCGTCTTTGCTTTACTTTGTGTTTATATTTTTCATCTTTCTTTCTGTATTTTATTCTCTGGACATGTATCGTAGAAGAAAGGATCTTCCCTTCTAAGTTTATCTTTTTATATTTGTCTCTGAAATGTATTTCATTGCCTTATCTTTTTATATACTCGAGCTGACTTTTGTATTGAGCTTCACTGAACTTCCTCTCAGTAATGCACGTGCGGATGGTCTTGTCGGCTTTGGGAATTGAGAATGAGTCATGGACACGGCCAATGTTCGTGGTGGGTGTGCTTCACAACCCGTTGGAACTTTACTCCCAGAGTTTAGCTCCATCAAACGCAACACTAGGAGTCGTGGGAGTATTGCTCAATTGCCCACTCCCCACATGTGTTTTGATTGGTACTTACTTTTTATTATGCTTGCATTTGTACATTGAGGGCAAGTACATCTTAAGTGTGAGTTCTACATTGACATGTCCTTACATAACTTTTTGATTGACATAAATGCTCACGCAGCCAATGGTGGTTCACCCTTTAGTTGCAATGAGTGTATTCTTGAGTTTAGGGAGGTTTTAACATTGAATGTTTTGATGTTTCTAGTTCTTACTTGAATTTCTAGGACTTTTGCCCGATTGACACTTGTTGCACTACTCACTCATGAAACTCTTTTGGAAACTCAAGTTTGATGTTTAAGGGACTAATTAGTTTTATTTCTTGTTTAATTTTGCAAAAAAAGAAAATAGATTATTAAATTGTGCATTAGGGGTGGAAAGAACTAGCACCTATGAAGTATGAAACTACCTCACAAGCCTGGATACTAGTTATGCCCAATGGAGAGGAAAAGAGCTATCTCATGGGATGAGTGAAAGCTACCACCGCGGTAGAAAGAGCCACCACCTCAAAAGTGTGAAAAGCCACTTTACGGCCACTTTTGGAAAGGGCTACCTTGAGATGTGAAGCTACTACCATCTGTTTGTGTTTTGTTACATTTGTAGGTTAAATAAGTCCCTATAATTTTGGAACATTGAGGAGTATACTGGATTTACTTGAGTGAGTATACACGAGCTATAGGATCTCGGGTTTATTGTCCTTTTGATTCGAGTTTTTAGCTTCAAAGCATTTATTTTTTGTTTTTTAGTGTTGAAATTGTCTCTTTACTCATGAATGCTTTCCTTGCATGCTTTGGTGAACCCAAGACCCAGCACTTTCAATCATCTCTTTCTTCATGCTTCAATGTTTTATTTCTTTGCTTTGAGGACAAGCAAAAGCTAAGTGTGGGGAGTTTGATAAGTGCTTGTGTGTTAAGAATGCGGTATTCTTTCCTTATGATGAGCATTACTTTTATCAGTTTGGCGCTAGCACATGTGTATTTGTGTTCTTTTCTGCATGTAGGTTGTGAGCTCGGATGAGAAAGCAGTCAAAAGTAGATCGTGAACCACTATTTGGTGGAATCTTTGGAAGGAACAAGCCAAGACACAAGTGGGGCTCTAAGATACATGAATGTGTGCCAACCTTCATGTATTCAAGCCATTACAATGAGTTGAGGGGCATGAAGGCGCCGTCATACGCAGATATCCTAACTTGTGAACGATCAGCGATCTTCGCACCAATGAACCCGCTTTATTAAAACACGAATGCACTCAAGCATAAATGTGTGACCATTTATGTTACTTCGATGAGAAGTGTGGAATTGGGAGTGTTTGGGTGAGGATACATTATGGTGTTATCTGTAACAAAATCACCCGAACCAATACACCAGTAGCATCGATTCTTACTCGGACCCAGTCGAAAATCGAGGTTCGTAGAATTCACATGAGGCGGTGGAAATTCCCCCATGCCCGTGTAACTGAGTTCGTGTGGAGAAATCTACAAGGGCATGTGGATGCCCGATTCTAGCCCTATTTAAGCCGCGATTAAGCCCGATTTTGGGATCGATTTTTCATCTTTCTTTCCAACTTTTCCCTATCTTTTGGGAGGCCGTCATCTAGGATTGTAACTAGCTCCATGGAGAGCTAAACCCCTAGTGGGTACTTGGATTTGTGAACCTTAGGATGTATTTATTTCATTAATCATCTATTATGTTTTCCATAAGTGATGTCTTTTAATCGAAGTTTCAATCTTGAATGCTGCTGCTTGATTTCTCCCTTAGAGTGACACTAGGGTTAAGAGTCTACATTGGTAACCTTTGTGAGTGAGTGACCCACCATGAGGGTTAGACATTGTAAGATTAGAGAGTGTCGAGAGGGTGAGTCAAGAGGTAGCAGGCAGTCCCTCTCCTCCCGATGTGATTTTATCCCACTCCACATTCTAAGAGTTCTTGTGGTCATAGTAGAGTGAATGGGCTAAGGGATGACGTCCACAGCTTAGTTGCATCAGGCAATGGAGTGAAGTGTTGAAGTGACTCCAGATCTACCCAGCTTTAATTGAGACTAGGGGTCTTTCGCCTGGACCAAAAGGTTAGATCTATACATTGGAATAGGGTTTACTACTTGGAATCCCTAGAGTGTCTTGCAACTCTACATAGTGTGAGGTGTTGAGATTGATTAATTTCTCCACTGGGACATAATGTAGAGTTAGTCACGGTTGACCTTAGGTTTGGGATCGTGTGTTTAAAGATTTCCACGACTCATAAGAGTTAATTAGGAGATATAATAGTTGATTTTACACTTGAAGCAATCTGGTCCCTAGGGTGGAACAATATCCGAGTACCCCAACTTCTCATCGATTGCCTTACCTCTCATCTATTTGTGCTTCTCTCTTGTTTCTTTTATTCTTGCTTTCATTACATTTTATGAAGAAAATCATTATTCCGTCTTCGCTTAGTTAGATAGCAATCTTGGTATTTTTATTCCCTACTCCATGTGGATACGATACCCACTCACCTTGGATTTATTACTTCGACAAACCCATGCACTTGCAGGTCACACGCAAGGGACATAGTCAATTTCTTTCTCAGTTGCGTCATCGAGCACGTATGCTTCTTTGAGGCTTGTAACATGAATGAAACCAATTAAACCATAAAACGACATTGATTCATTAAAGTATACATGAATAGTACAAAAGTTATACATATAAAATAAAGACATTTAGGTGTTTATCAAACATTCCCACACCTAAGTGTTTGCTTGTCCTCAAGCAAACAAACATGAAGAATATGGGTAAGAAGATAAATGTCTAAATGTATGACCTCAAGCTCAAGAGTGAAGAACTCGACAAGCACAATTGAAATGAAATCAAGATAGTGAGTTGTTCTACAAGAAATCAAATAATGATAGCCTTGTTTCATCTAAAGTGTTCCTCTAAGTGTGTGTAAACTTCCTACCTCATCCTTTGCACAATGGATTACTCTAGGATGTCCATTCACCCCACACACAATGATAATTGACATTAGAAGTGTTAAAGACACGCACAATAATCAATCAAGAGTCTTTCGGTTCCTAAATAAAACTCTAGCCTTTATGTGACTATAAAGTAGGTTCCAGGAGATTTTATTTTTATTTTTATTTTTATTTTATTTGTTTTTTTTTATTTATTTTTTAGTCTGACTAATGTAGACTGCATAAAATCTTTCTAGAGGATGCACATGTTGATTAGGCACAAAAGCCACACAATTTGCTCTATTACGTGTCTACATAGACACATTCATGCTTTACCAGCAGAGAATACTGTCATAGAATCCTTTTTCTCTTCTTTGTTATATACATATATACATACTTTATCTCACATCTCCTAGTTTAAAACCCGCTACACTCCACTTAGGCTACAAAAAGACAATAAAGGAACCAAAAGCTCTTAAGAGAATATCGAAAGTAGAATTTGACAAACTAACACCAATATTAATGTGATGGGTTGGTTGGAGTGTACAAGGTGGAAGTTTTTATGACAAAGCATGAAGACGCACTAGAGATAAAACAGGACTTCCATTCAAGCACAAATAAAAAATACAAGTCACATCTATCATTCTTTCAAGCTAGGAGGTTCTTAACTAAGTATCATAGCTATCATAGGTATGTCAAGCATGAATAAGTATGAAATACCCCATCTCCACATCTAGAGTCTTACAATGCCCTGAATGTGCATAAGTCAGTAATGAATGGTGAAAGATATGAATTATGTACAAGGAGATGGAGTAAAGAAACTTCCCCATTTAGTAGGTGAGAATTGTGTAAAACATGAATGAATACAGGGTGAGTTTCATCCTTGAGGGATGGCGAGAGTGAAGTATAGATCAAGAAGCTGAGCACAACTCAAAACTAATAAATAAATGGGAAGAAGCATAATCACAATAACCAAAATAAATAGAATTTAGTAGGTATTTAACCCTTGCTAAATACAAAGTACGTGACAACAAAAGCATCACAAAATACAACAAAGTAATAGGATTAACAGCACGAGTAAAAGAAACTCATTCATGTCGAGCACAGTCAATGTGCGTGCTGTGTGTTTGGAGGGAAAGGTGGTGCTACAGATGTGGTGTCAATACATGAAGAAGACCCGTGAGTGAATGCTAAGACTTCAGCCATGTCTCACTCGATTCTGCATTGTAATGTAACAATCTACGTCTGCCCTTGCTCAAGAACCTGTAACCTCAGTTTGTAGCCCATATAACCTTATCTCAAGTGCTCTGGACTATTATATGGCTAAAATTTTGACTCTATTTCATGTGAAGGCCCGGTATTGCGCTCTCTCATCCCTTGACATTCGGCAAGAAAGTAAGCACCATCCCTCTTCTCTACTATGCCGATAGAGACCAAAGTTGATGATAAGTGCTTCAGTGAACATATTTCTTCATATGTTTTACATGCATTGAGTATCATTTTTATCATGCTTTATGTCTTATAAATTGTATTTGGTGTCCCTTTATGCAAATAAATTGTGAAGCTTACACCACTGATTTGTGTGTGTGTGTGTACCGCAAGTGCATAGGTGTGAAAGTAATAAAATACCCGGTGAGTGGGTAGTTGAATCCACAGGAAACGGAAGTATTAGTAATAACCACTTCTTAGTTATTTAGTTGGAATCAGGATTGTGATGAAATGAACTTAATTGTAAGAATAAGAATATCACAAGCAAGCAAAGGAAAAGTAGAAAACAAGGGAGATCTCAATCAATAAAGATGAGGTACCCGGGCAATGCTCCACCTAGGATCTAAACATGAAGTTCAAGACTTACTAATTACTCCTAAACTGAGTTAGATCAGTCGTGGCAATTTGAGAACAATCAGTCCCTGCCTCCAGGCCATCAATATTACTCCCCTACGAGGTCCCGGTGGAGAAATTGCTCAATCTCAACACCTCACACCACATATGATTGCAATAAACTCTAGGGATACCTAGGAGTGTGACTGATTCCTAAAGATAGACCTAACCCTATTTTTAGGTGAAAGATCCCTAACCCCCTATAAGGTCCCGGTGGAGAAATCTCTCAATCTCATGCCTCACAACAAATATGATTGCATAAAGTTTAAGGAATACGGAGATAGGAAGCACTCATTGGAAGGGAAGGGAAAGTAGACCTCTCTCTCACCAAGGCAACAAATTATGCATTAATAATCAACCACAAAGATCAATATGACATGCAAGAAATGATAAAACAAGATTAAAACTCAAAGAAACTCGGAATTAATGGAAAACATAAAGTAAGTCAATACAAAAGATAAGATCATAAGGTTCACATACCCAAATACCTACTAGGGTTTAGCCCTCCATGGATCAAGTTACAAAGCAAAGAATAATGGAATATAAAGAAATGTAAACCATGAATTAAAACACCTTGAATTGGTGATAATGGCCTTGATGGGTCACTCATTTTCTTAAAAGATCCCTATTCGAAGCTAGGTTGCCGAAGGCCCCATCGATGCTATGACGGAGAAAAGATCTATCAAAGTTTGTGAAGAACGCACCCTAAAATTTGCCAAAGACCACCTTGGTGCGATCCGCAAGCACATGGGTTATCAAGTAATACCTATCATGCAAGCACGAGAGGGTCACATTCCCAAAGGCCCTAGAATCTACCGTTATATTCTTTTTGTGATGTTGTTTAACCTACAAGTCCGAATGATAGAGAGAATGCAAGCAAACTAAACAAATGCAAGTAGAATGCTAGTAACGAAGGCAAAAAATGGGAAGTAATCAGGGCAAAGAAGTGGTCACAGATGAGGATCCCATCAAGGGCTACTAAAGTGTGTAGGATGCTAGAACTAACATGAAAGTGGCTAGTTGGACAGATAAACCCCTAGTTTAGGCCAACCTGATTATCACGACAATTAACCCTTACTCAGGTATGAGTATTGGATACACAATCTCTTCGGCCCAAATCCTCCGATGATTGCAATGTGAAAAGTGGTTAACTAAAGCTAGGGTTGAAACACAAGCTAGTACTCAACCCTAGAAATGGAAGGGTACAAATACCCGATGGTTACGGCATATTTATATGCCTATCTCTTCCAAGCTTGTTGAGTCTAACACTAGGGCAATGGTTATGCAATCTAGTGTTACCTAAGAATTGATACACAGAGTTCTCATGCATACCAAGGCATTCAAATACACCAAACATGGATCACAAACAAGCCAAAATGCAATATTGATTGCTTCCTCGCAAGTTTACGGGATCGCCAAGTAATACCTCGCGTGAAGACACGAGGATCGTATTCCACGGGTCTAAGGATCTCCTATTACTCCTTCTCGAGCTATTATCTAGCCTAAGATCTCAAGTGATGGATTTTTACTCTACTAAATGTAATTAAAGCTAAAACGAGATTATGACCAAATTAGAGAGAACAAGAAATAAGCAAGCAAGAGAATCAATGAGATGCAAAGGCCTATGGATGAGGATCCCCTTGAGCGGTTATCATGCAACATGGATGATGATCTAAAGATGCAAGGGTAAAATGGACCATGAGATTCCAAGATTAGAACAACCCCAATTTCTCGGCGATTGAACCCTAATCCCATATGAATATAGATAGGAAATCTCACTTAGGATTAAACCTACTTTTCTTCGGATTAAACCTACATGGAGGGCTACCAAACACCCGATTTCTCGGCGTGATGATACAAGCATCCCCTTTTAATCCATTCATGACCTAATACATGCGAGCAAGTTACATCTACATGCATCATTCATAAAAGAGCTACGGATTTCTCCTTAGTGTAGCACTTAGCATGAAAACAATGGATTAAATCTCAAAATTACCCAAACATGGAATTAACAAGTTATCATCCAACATACATGATAAAACCCCCAAGGTTCACCAACACCCAGTGCCCTTGGGGGTCTAGTGTGTCATCATCTCACAACAAGCAATACAAACAAGCAAAACATGAAACAAAAGCATAAACAACACTTCCTAGATGAAATGGTGAAGGAGGAGGTGAAGAATGTGCCGAATGACGCTTTCCCCACTAAAAGAGTGCCAAATGACGCTTCCTCTAGCCGCGGGTCTCCTTCCTTCAAATCGTGGTAGATCTCCCCTTGAATGATGTTGCCTTCTTGCCTTGAGAGTCTTGGACCTTGAGCTTAAATGATCTTCTAGCTTCCTTGCCCTTCTTCTCCTTCCCAAGGTCACCCAAAATCTCCCAAGTGATCTCCCCAAAGTCGGCCAAGAAAAGGTCCAGCCAAAAGTTCCCTTTTTCTGCCCTAAAAGTTGGTATTTATACCCCCCGAGGCATACGGGTCGTATGGTGGTCATATAGCACCCAAAAACCCTAGATTCGCGATCCATACGAGGTGCATACGGCCCCCATACTGGGTAGTATGGAAATCTGGGTAGACACTCCAAATCAATCCATTGCTACAGTGCATACGGCCCCCATACTGGGTAGTATGGGGGTAGTATGAAATTCCTGTTTTCTTCTCTTTTCGCCCAAATGATATCTTCTTGTTCTCCATGGCTTCCTTATGCCCTACAAAGCAAATAATAGACGATTAAGCGCAAAACGGGCATCAAACCTCACAAAATACATGCAAAGTGAATACGATATATACTTGAAAAAACATCTACATTTAGACACTTATCAAATATCCCCACACTTAAGCGTTGCTTGTCCCCAAGCAAACAACTCATGAAAAACAAACAGACTGAGAAGTGGCTAAATGCATTACCTCTGGATCAAGTAAATATAAGACTCCAAAAGCAATGGACAATGATACATAGATGTTGAGTCATAGTCAATAAGAATAATAAAAATATCCTGTCTCACCACTTATATGTCTGTGCCGTGTAAGTGAATCTTATATCTCATATGCCCTGATCTGATCTAGCCTAAGGACTTCAATCAGTACAGCTCTAGATGCTAATCACTCCACTTACAAAGAATACTATGTCTTAAACTACTAAGTGCTACTTCAATGGCCAAATAAGATCCTTCTAATTCTATACCTTGAAACTAAGTCCACTTTCTACTCAAAACATTTGGTAGGTACTCAAAAAGATCACTAGGTTTTATTTTCATTTCATCATTCATTTCATTTTTTTTTCCGAGTCCGACTAACGTAGATTACAAGAAAATCATTTTGAAATCTTTCTAGAGGGTGCACATGCTGGTTAGGCACAAGAGCCACCCAACTAATCGATTACAGTCCACATAGACGCATTCATGCTTCAATAGAAGATGATTACTGACATAGACTCATTTTTTTTTCATTCACCCTAGATCACATCTTCAAAGTACACTACATGCCACAAAATTAGGATTAGCTCAACAAGACTTAGAAGTTATTAAGAGTCCATTGAACGAAAGAACTTAGTGTTCTAAGGCAAGGTACTCAAAGTAGTGTGTTACGCATACAAGAGAGTTAGAGAGTAGTCACATTGGCTATTCCCAGGGCATCGACAAAAATTCAGTGCACATGACAATACTAGGGGTAAAACACGATTCAATAAAGCATAGAAACAAGTAACTCACATCAATCATTAGTCCAAGCTAAAAGAATCTTACAAGAATGAACAAAGCCATCATAGCTAACACTAGCATGTAGCAAATGATCCTAAAACATGAAATACACGCATCCCCACACTTAGTGTTGTACATTGCCCTCAATGTACACTAATCATGAAAAATATTCAAGATGAAACAATGGAAATAATAAAGGAGGGTGAAAACGAATCCCTCGGTTCAATCTTAGTGCTTGTCGTGGAGGTAGGACGTGAGAAAAAATGTGTGGTTAGCAATACATGTCCCGTCCGACCTCCATTAAAAACCAGAAAGCTCCACCAAATCCCTTAATGCTCATGCGAGGCAAAAAGGGGACATCATCATTCCACAAAAGATTTAAAAATACAAGCACAAGGGGAAAACTAGAGAGTAGTCAACAAAAACACAAAGATGAAAATAAACTAAAGTTCGACAACACAAGTCGGTAAGGTAGAACCATGCCAACTTAAAAAAATACAAAACAAAGCAAGCAAAAGGAAACAATATTTGTCCAAGCTCCAACAAGCTGCTACTCATCACAATCTAGTCGTGGTGGTGGTGGCATGGCGGTAGAAGAAGTGGCTACAGTGTGCGAGGATGAACCACAGTAGGAGGTGATGAAACGGTGAAGATCTCGCCGAGCCTGGCCGCCCCTCAATGATCCGGTAAAGCCGGCCACGAATCTCACACCGCCTCGACGCATAGCCCGAACCTCGCCCTCAATCCCCTCGGCCCTCATGTCAAAGTCGTAAAGATGTAGCGCCGTGGTGAGCAAAAGCGCCTCGTGGTCTAACTCTGGTGCTCGCCTATCATCGACTAGACTCACCGAAAGGGCTCGGTGGCGTGGGTCCGCCACGCAGCGACCATCAAGCCTATCGCCAGATGGGGTTGGTCCGAGGGGTACTGCACTCTCCTACAACGGTCATGCCTCGGTTCCGCTCAGTAAACCCATGCCACTGGATCAATCTCAGTCACATAGGGCCCAATAAATATAGCCCCAATCGTATACGAGCCTCGGTGAAGAAATGCATCGGCAACAAGGTGGCCAAGGTGAGTAGGGCGTCGCTCAAAGATGCCATACATTGTATAAATATCGGCTTGAGTGAAAACCCCCTTGCTATCGGGTCCCCGCCCAAATAGATCGAGCAATCAAAGCATGAATGAATCTGTGTGCCGGGTCAATCATGCGCGAGGCCTTTCATGTTTGATCATCACCCGCCAAAGTCTCCCAATAGTGGCTTCAACCCACTCCACTTGGGAGATCAAGCTTAAGACGTTTACTGGGCATGGAGTTGATAAACTCATCATCATAAATCCCCAAGTACTTGGCAAAATCCAAGTGGTGCATAGTACGCTTCCTTCCAAAAGCTTGAAAATGGATGGTGATAATTTTCTTATTCCACATGGAATCTCCATCTTGTTGTGCCTCAAATGTACTCAAAACCTCCAAGGTTAATTGACGAAAGGTAAGCTCGTTTATGGCAAAAAGCTTGTCCCAACAATTTTTTTGATAGCCATTCCCTTACTTGACTTGCAATCCCAAGGTTCTCCACAAGTCCCCACTCAAGGTAGAACAATGTTCCAAATGGTTTTGTTTTCAGTCGATCATATCTCTCTCGATGATGGGATAACTTGAAGACGGGCTCATTGGGTGTAGAGGAGGGCCCGGTGGTCCTTGGGCGCTTGGAGGCGAGCCGTTTTGTGTTAGGCATCCCTACAATGAAGATAAACTTTGTTCAAGGTCATAGGGATACAATATTAAGCAAAATAAATGCTAGAGGTAGAGGAAACACATGAAAAATCAAATTTTTAAGGTCATAAGGCCGTATGGGGGCCGTATGGTCACTATTCATGCGGCAAGAGTCTCCCTTATATTCAAAGCATCGAAAATTTTTACATAAAATTGAAGGAAAATTCATTCATGACATTCACATCATTCGAACCAAGCAAAATGCTAAAGAAATCCCACAGAAAATCTCCAAGAATGCCCAAGAAATGAGAAAGATAAAAACTAGCATAGAAAAAGCATACCGATCGAAATCTTGAGAAAACAAGCTTTTAAACTTGGGGAAAACCACTAGAT
>NW_024088097.1:0-7238 GCF_009730915.1 Dioscorea cayenensis subsp. rotundata
GAGTGGATGGATCACCAACTCCACTCCACATCGTGGTCCCAAGGGCCTCGGTTGTTGCATACCTGTCCAAATTTGGACCTCACGATCTCTCTCTTTATTTTTGTAGAATACATTAGGGTAAAATAGTCATTTTGCATTGAGTAGATTTTACCGGGATTGCAGTAGTAGGATAGTACGAAATCCCTGCCAAAATTGGGCAATTCGTCATTTGGATCCATTTCTATTATTTTCTATTAGGAGGGCAATTAGGTCATTTCCTATTAAAAAGAGAGAGAAAATGAATGAGTGAAAACAAACCACCTGGAACCTTCTTCTTCATTTTCCTTCTCCTTGCTTCTTTGTTCAGCCGATCCTTAACCCTAGATTTCCGTGAGAATTTCCGGCAAAACTTAAATACCAAACTTATTCCTCTCACTCCCTCGAATCCGGTAAGCCCTAGATTCAATGTGTTTTTGTTTTGTATTTCTTCCGTATTTCTTGTTTTAAGAATTGTATAAAAACTTTGATTTCTTCATGGATATGATGATTCATGAAGCTTAAATTGAAGCTAATGATTTATAATGCATGTATGAGAATGTTGTAGAAGAAAAATTTTTTTGATTTAGAGTTGTAAATTGGGAGAAAACCATAGTATAAGGTTCGGGTTTCATCGTAGCAATTCCAGCTATCGTAGCACCAAAAATTTTTGAGTCTTTTTCTCGGTATTTCTTTGGTTCACATTGAAGCTCTTCATACCCTCGAACTCATTGGAACTAGTTTTACTCCATTCGAGATCGCTTTTGGATCCAAAATGACGATGTTTTTGCCCTAAAACCCTAATGTTTTTGTATTAGACATGTATAATTTTATTTTTATACATTTTCTTGTGATTATCATTATTATGTTCATTAGAATTTGGATTCCCTGCTTGTATCTAGGTGGCGAAGCATCCTCCAAGGGAAAGGAAACCGCTAATCGAGTGTCATGGCGTGCTCCACGCGAGGCAACATGTTCTCATGAGTGGGTTATGTTGAGTGCACAATTCTAATTGAGTATCGAAAAATATTTTATTTGTTTTTTCTCGAAATGATTTCCATGGTTTTATCATGTTTTTCAAAATCACCCTGGCTATAGGAGAAAAAGAAAGTGTAGATGACTACTAGAGACTATGGTTTATTTAAAAATGACTTGTGGTTTACTCTCCGAAAAAAATCATGAGAAAGCTTGTTAATGTTGTACTACGTTAGTTGAGATTGAACTTGAGGATATACATGCTTGGTGGATGAATGGAAATTCTCGATTATTACAACAAGTTCATGGAGCTTATGGGTTATAAGTAAAATTGATTATGTATGTTCAATGGATGATTTAATCTCCCTAATGATGCATAATTTCTGAAGTTTTGAGGCATGATGTGATAAACATGGTACATGGAACCTGATGAAGTCTTGAATGCTAAGGTATATGACTACACTAGTATATTGGAATTGGAATAACTGTGGAACCTTATATATGATTTTGGCTAGTCGCTGAGATTTATGCTAATATATTCTTTGTAATATCTCGAGAACCATGGGTGACATAATTACACTTATGTAGTAGGATTCTCACAAATTGATGAGGTTTGTTCTTGTGAGCATAGTGTAGGGTGCTTAATTGTAGTTTGATCATATCGGGATATACATATGTATATATATATATATATATCGGGTGGATGCCAATGATTATGATTATTATTCTAAATGGAATTTATTTAGAAGGTTGATGATGAATAGCTTGAGCTATATATAGTGACAAGTGTTGAATTGCAAAAGACCCGAATATTCCCGTGAATTTTTAATAATAGTTTGATTTAATACATCCTTAGAGGAGATAGTCAACTTGTGAGTATTTTGACAATGAAATTATTATAGATGAAGTAAATATTAATGTTGAGGTAGTGGCACTATGATAAGGATCTAAGACATTGTTGAGTATAAGAGAGGCTCGAATAGTAAAGGCCTGTGAAAGTAAATACCTAATGATGTGTAAAGTAGGATTTAATCAATGTATATTGGTAGGTGTAAATATATGTGATGAGATGAACATATTTTTCATGACTTGTAAAGTATTTAGAGGTTGTGATAGACTAGACCTTGGGGATTAATCTTGTATTTGGAGGAAAACTTAGTGAGTCAAGAAAGAGAAAGCTAGAATGATCCTAAGTAACTTGAGGTTTAACTAGAAAAAAGCTATGCTTGTTTTGATGCCTTTTATTGTATTTCAAAAACTTAATGTTTCTTTTTCTACACTCGTTGGCATCAACTTTTTAGAAATGGTTTGTAAAAACCTTTCACTTGTATAAGCATGCTTTTTGATATTTATGGTTATGAAAACAAAAAGGGTTTTTTTATTTCCGAATGGCATGTTCTTCTAGATTGTGGATATTATAATGCGCTTTAATATTGATCGGTTTTTATTGTCTCAAAGTAATGCTTCGAGCTTCAGATATTATTGTGTTATTCTTGACATTTGGATGAAATGTTTTTGAATGTATTGGCACATCGGGATTGGAATACTTTTTGAAAGTTTACATGCATTACTATGCTTTTGGCTTTTGGATTTGTGGAAATAATGTTTATTCCCGATATGTGAATGCTTGTCCCGGATAAGGACCTTGTGACATGAGTGATTCAGATTGTATTATTGCTACTGACTACATGTTGGTTTTGGATGGTGACGGCAGGGCTAGGGCCCGACTCTCGATGAGTGGGTCCCCAACGGGCCAGCCTTTAGAGGTGGCGCTGTGGACCCGGGTGTTGATTTGTCCCGCATCGGTGGGAGCGTAGAGCCCCGATTGGATGATACATCGATCCCGGGGTCACCACACGGGACCGGTGAGCCAACGCTCAAGGGTGCGAAGACCTTTGACGGCTCTCAACTTAGTCGTGATGCCAGCTAAAGTTAGAGAGAGTGTTTTTAGGCCATTGTTTATTTGATCGAGATGAAATTTCAATATTTGAGGAAAATTCTATTTTCTTGCAATTGGTATATTCAAGTGTGATCTTTCACATAGCATGTTTGACATCTTAATGCTTTTCGAACATGTATCATGCAGAATTGAGGGTTTGTGATTATCGAGGACTTTTTATTTGTTTAAGTTGGTTTTTTTCTACTCATTTTTGGGAAATTATATCCAGGCATTTGTTTTATACATGTTGATGTTTTTTTTTGTCTATACTCGTGAGAATTTATGTTTTGGTTTTTTTAAATACCAAGGTTTCATATCCTGTATTTTCATTGTGTTGCAAATGTGAACGTTCCAGTTCATTTATGTTATTAGTAAAATGTGTTTATTGGAATTTCCTCGATTTGTTTTTGATATTCTCGTTAGATTTGTGCTAACCCATTCACCGAGTGACTATGGTTACTCACCCTCCTCTCTTCCAGGTTTTAGTGGTTTTGGTCGTCATAGCGAGGCGAAGTGCTTGGCAATTTGTATCCCGAGTCAAGTTGCATTGTATGAGTGCAGTGGATCCACTAGTGTTATTAACTCTGTAAATGTGATTTGTATATCTTTCACTTTACTATTGATTCTTCGAGTGAAAGTTTTGTTTTTGGTACCTTTATTATTGTGGTGTTGTTTAGCAGGAGTTTGTGAGCCTTGCGATGACTCGAGGGTTGAGTGGTGTGTGTCCCTCCTCGGGATCGTCGCGGCGGTTGTCACGTGGCGGGCCCACCGGTCGGGACGTGACATCCGTGCTCTGCCGAAGCATGGCAATAGGATCCTCCATCGTCTCTTGCGAACCTTCGACAATTGAAAAGAGCCAAGATATCAGCATACGATCAAAACAAGAGCATGCGTAGACAAATAGTTGGCATTAAAGATACAATCATTTCTAACAAGCCAAATATTCCATATAATAGCCTTCGCAACTAAGTCTCCAATCTCCCTAAAGTTAACCCGAATCGAAGTTCTCCAACCCCGCCAGATCTCCTGCAGTGACCCGGGAGGATCTGGAAGATGCAGTAAATGCTCGAAATACCCCCACACCTTTCTAGCAACCAAACAATGTAAGAAGAGATGATCTGCCGACTCTATGGCAGAATTACACAGGATGCAGGTCCCCGTAGGGAGACGATTGCAGGTCCCCGTAGGGAGACGATTGCAGCTCCTTCTCGCAAGAACATCCATGGTGAGAATCTTATTCTTCTCAGCTAACCAGTTAAGCAGAATAACTTTCTTCGGACAAGGCTTCCTCCAAAAGAACCTAGCAATAGAGCAACGCACACCACCATCAATGAGGAAAGAGTAGAAAGATTTCACCGTGAAAGTTCCATTGCCATTCAACCTCCAACTCTTTTTATCTCCTACCGCCCCATCATAATCCCTGAATCTTGCCCAATAGTTCTGACTATCCCCCTCCCCAGAGAAAGGGGCCTGATTTAAGAGGTAACTCATCTCGCGCACCGTTCCGTTGCCCAATAGTTCTGCCTAATACAATCTTCTCTTTGAATAATTATATTTCCACCGGCTGCGCAGCACAATTAATCTGAAAATTATGCTCCAGCCATTCATTCATAATCCTGGTTATATTAAAAGAAGAATATTCCCAGAAAGATATGTAAGGATCAAGAGGCTTGTAAAATAATCTTTCATAATTCGCTCTCAGATTGTGATATTGCAGTGTGAATATTCTGGGATCATTTATTCTTATTATCTGTAATGCCTCTTCTGCCGATGTTGACTTCAACGCATCATCATAAACATCATCCAAAGCTTGTCCTCTATTTCTGGAATTCCTTGGATCTTCCTGGAATGTGCCCCAGTCTAGAAAATCACCACCTTTTTCAATGTATGCCTTGACGTCTTTGCTGGACTTAGCAGATTGTATATTGGGATGAAATATAGCAGACGAATGTGGAGACACAATATCAAACAATCTCTGATTTGTTACCTGTATCCTACCTTCAAACTGTATCAAAACATGTAAATGCGGTGTACCGTCTTCATGTAATTCCCTTGCTACCCGGATGAATTTCTTGTTGCTGGTGAGAGAAAGTGCTCTCAGCTTCTCTATTGTGTATTCCTTTGATAATGAGCATTTAGAGTAAGTAAGAAAGATATTCTTAGCATTAATCCTGAAAACTCTCGGTGGTAATGGCATTTTTGTAATAAATGGGTTTACACTTCTGTGAATAGTTCTTGGACTACAATCTATATTCATAAGAGTGTAAGAGTGTAAGTGTGTTGCTTTTCTGCCATCCGCATATTAATATTACTGCGGATGGCCCCCTCCGTACCGCCACGTGTCTGAATCTGGTTGGTTGATTTGAATTAAAGATAAAGCCGAGAATCTTCTCCAGTAAAGTTCAAATTTAAAATTTAAATAATCATCTTGAATTCTTCTCCAAGAATTCAGACGATGAATTCGAAAAAGTGGGTCCCACTATGGAATATATAATCATTAAATTACTACGTTATATGTACAAACTGGGGAGGCATAAATGACTGTAGAACGGCTGTATGTACTTATTAAGTGTTTACTAACCCCGACACCATATGGCTTTTAGCTGCTCACCTTTTGACCATTGGAATATACCCAGTTACAAATACATCAATTTACCTCTATATAATAAGACCATTCCCTTATAGCTTGTTGTGGAAGATGGAAAAACAAGATATCATGTTAGTAAATTATCTGTTTATGGAATACGGTCCTGCGGAGATCATCAAATGTCTCCACGGCATATGTATAGCCCAAGCAATCAGGAAGCATCCTCAGCCACTCATTAAGTTTGTCAGCGCTCTCCAGAAACACGAAGAGTCTGTCTTCCGTATGCTACGTGTAGCCTCGAGTGCATCCAGTGATGATGAAGATCTTTCTTATGCGGCTCCGTTTATTCAACCTGATGCAAATTACAAAAATATGACCTCAGATGCTCAAGAAGTTTTGGTGCCTTCTGATCCATCTGTTAAGCAAGGATTCTGATTATTAGTAGTTTCATGTAATATTAGTGTGCAATTAGTATTCTGCAATTATTGCTATTTTAAATGAGATCATATATGTTATCACTAAATTAAGAAAAATCATTATCAAACTGATGATAATTATTAAACAAGCATTTCATTCATTAGTCTAAATAGAACTGGACATGGGCCGAATTCTCTACATCAATGATATGCCTTTCGAACCGGCCCACGAAATGTGTAACAGCTCTGATTACAGAATTAATAGAAATAACCCCGAAACTATTAAGGAAATTCATTACATTACATCTAAATACATGTAGAAAATTCTCAGTACGTGGACGTAGTGTTGTCCATATATGAAAATACAACTAGCATTTATTTATACGTAGAGCCCTGCGAAGATTGTAGTTGAATCTTATCTCCATTGTGATCCTGTCCCAGTTGTTGTTGCATGGTCTGTCCATGTGATCTTTGACCCTGAAATAGAGAGGATTACGTAGTTGCCAGTAGAATACTCCAGAATTTGCCTGTTCCTCTGTAAGTAGTTCTCCAGTCCTACTGTCCATTTCAGACTGAGCATCCAGACGAATGGCTTGTATTGCTGTCTTGGGCTTCGGCCGATTGGAACAAAGGGTTATCTAAGAATTCAAACTTGGCATTCTTTAATGTCCAATCACGCAGACCTGTATTTTTAAGTTTATCCAAGTATTCTTTGTAACTTGAATCATTACCCTGGTTACATAAAGATAATAGACGGTATACCTCCTTTTATACGGATTGGTTTACCGTATTTGCAATTGGTCTGCCAGTCTCTTTGACAACCAATAAGCTCTCTCCAGTGCTTCAGGCGTAGATACGCCGGAGATACATCATCAATGACATTATACGAAAGACATCCTCGTTGATACATTCGTCGGATTGAAATCCGATGACCACATATATAATTGTGCTTACTAAGTGACCTGCCCAAGCGTCTTACCAATACGACTTGGGCCTTCAACGATCGATCGATGGGCCTAATACAATCTTCTCTTTGAATAATTATATTTTTCCACCGTCACAAGTAAAGACAATTAATCCGAAAATTATGCTCCAGACCATTCATTCATAATCCCGGTTATATTAAAAGAAGAATATTCCCGTAAAGATATGTAAGGATCAAGAGGCTTGTAAAATAATCTTTCATAATTCGCTCTCGATTGTGATATTGCAGAGTGTGAATATTCCGGGATCATTTATTCTTATTATCTGTAATGCCTCTTCTGCCGATGTAAACCCATTTCAGAAGTGTAAACCCATTTATTAC
>NW_024088098.1:0-10402 GCF_009730915.1 Dioscorea cayenensis subsp. rotundata
GTATGTCTTTTGGGTGTATTTTATCAAAGAGAAATCAGAAGCCTACCAATGCTTCCTAAAGTTTCAAACTCTAGTTGAGAGGCAAACATGATTCAAAATCAAGTGTCTTGGAACTGATAGAAGGAGAATTCATCTCTCATGAGTTAATGGCTTACTCTGAAAAGATGGGAATCAGAAGAGATCTCACTGCTCCTTATACTACCCAATAAAACAGCATTGCAGAGAGAAAGATTAGAGCTATAGTTGAGAAAGCCAGAACAATGTTGAAGAGCATTAATACTCCAACCTCCTTTTGGGTAGAATCCATTGCCACTGCTGTCTACCTTATCAATGTTTCACCAACCTCAATGCTGGAGAACAGAACACCACTTAAGGCCTGGCAAGACGAAAAACCCAATGTAAGTCATTTTAAAGTGTTTGGGTGTATTGCTTTTGCACTAACTCCATCTAAAACCTTGCCCAAGCTTGTCGTTGAAAGAATCCATAAATATATTTTTTTGGGTTACCGCTTAGATTCCAAGCCCTATAAACTATTGATGCAGCGGTATACTCGAACTGTTGATTCGCGCACGAATACCCAGTACAAGTCTTCAAAACCTGTTGATCAAAGGATAGCCAGGAATTGGAAAAAGAGAGTAAATTTTATTACTCAAGAGAATAACTATTACAAAACTGAATTCCTCTTGCCCATGAGGCTTACATTAAATAGGGAAAAAATCAAAGATATGAAAATAATCCTAAAAGCGGAGATAATTGAAAAATATACCAAAATTGGTAAATTTTTCAAATATCGACAAGAAATAAAAAGAGTTAACAAAATAAAGACTAACGCCATAAAGCGACTTTACAAATCGGAGATTTCTAGCCAAAAGAAATGGCGAAATCAATTATTACTAAAAAAAATAGCAAAATTAGGGTTTTCGAGGCCTAAAGCGATGGAATTTGGCCGAAATCATGCATGACTCACGAGTTTGCTCGACAAACTCGTGACTTTGTGTTTGTTGGCCCGTTTCCCATCGGACTAGGGCCCAAGTAACCCAAAAACTCCACTCGCCCGGCGATTACCAAAAATACCCTTATTACTTCGCGTCCCACTTCCGCATGAACGCGCATGCCATCTCCTCAATACGTCCCGCATCAACTATACAATCCCATTGTTTGCAAAGTTATTGTAAGCAGGAATGTAGTTTTCAGAGAAGAAGCTCGTTGGGACTGGCAGGAGAAAAAGACATCAACTGCAGCCTTTCCAATTAAAGAAGCAGTCATTTGTGAAGATGCTAATGAACATGGGGACCTCCAAATGTTCTCTGTTGATCCTAATGCAAGTGAAGATGCACAACACCAAATCATGCCCACGGATGGCTCTCTACCTTGACGAACTAGAAGTTTGACAAAGTTATATGAGAACTATAGCTTCACTCTTAGCATTGTGGATCCAAGCACCTATGAAGAAGCTGTAAAAGATCCAAAGTGGCAAGATGCTATGAAAGAGGAGCTTGATAGCATACACAGGGATGGTACTTGGGAACTCTTGGAGTTACCTTCGGGGAGAAAGTTAATAGGCCTAAAATGGGTCTTCAGAACCAAGTATCAAGTAAATGTAGAAGTGTTGAGGTTCAAGGCATGATTGGTTGACAAAGGATACATACAAGAGTTTGGAATCAACTTTGAAGAAGTGTTCTTACTTGTGGCTATGATGGAAATTGTGAGATTACTTTTCGCTCTTGCAGCACAGCAGAGATAGCCTGTGTTTCACCTAGATGTCAAGACAACCTTCTTAAAAGGAGACACTAACGAAGAGGTGTATGTAAGGCAGCCTCCTGATTATGAAATCCATGGGAAGAAGAAGATGGTCTACAGGCTAAGGAAGGCCCTTTATGGGCTGAAACTAGCCCCAAGAGCTTGATATAGCAAGGTGGATAGCTTCTTTCTACAATTGGGGTTCAAAAGAAGCTCAAATGAGCACACCTTGTATACAAAGAAAGAAGACAATAGGCACATAGTTTTGGTGTGTATCTATGTGGATGACGTGATATGCATGGGATCCTCACTGGCTCTTGTGGAAAAATTCAAGTCCAGCATGAAAAACACATTTGAAATGACGGATTTGGGTTTATTGATTTATTTCTTGGGCTTAGAAGTAAAGCAAGGGGAAAACAATAATTTCGTTACACAAAAAAAATACATTCAAGATCTATTCAAAGCTTACAACATGCAAGGATGCAATGCAGTTGTCATTCCACTCAATAACAATGAGAAATTAAGATTTGAAGATGGATAGGGGGAAACTGACGCCAAGACATTCAGATGCCTTGTGGGAAAATTAATGTATGTTACTGACATTCGCCTGGACATAGCCTTCACTGTAGGAATGCTCTCCAAGTTTATGAGCAAACCATCAAGACACCATCTAGGAGCTGGGAAAAGAATATTGAGTATCTAGCTAGTTCTCTCCACCTTGGGCTTCTATATACTCCTTTGAAGACCAAAAAAAGCACTTCGGGTATGATATTCAGTATTGGTTCTGTAGCTATCTCTAGGAGCTCCAAGAAGCAGGAGATCATCACCCTCTCCATGACTGAAGCTGAATATGTGGCAGCTGCTTCAATTGCATGCCTATGTGTCTGGCTTAGAAGGCTATTAGCTGACTATGGGCAAACTCAGAAGGAAGCTTCAACCATTTGGTGTGATAACAAGTCAACTATCAGCATTACTAAAAATCCATCCCTCCACTCAAGGACAAAGCACATAGACCTTCATTTTCATTTAACACGAAGCTTAATCACGGATGGAACTGTAATTCTAGGCATAGTAAAGATTGACGAACAGCAGGCTGACATCCTCACTAAAGCCTTGCCAGCTTGGAAACACATCCATCTTAGATCTCTGTTGGGTGTTTGCACCTCTCAATCAAGGGAGGATGTTAAGTCTGCTGAGAAGCTATTGAAGGACAAACACAGTTGTTTGTATGGGAGACATATCACTTCCAACAGTTGTGTGTGGGTGCACGTACATGAAAACAGATTTGAAATGTCAACTCTTGTTGTTACTTTATTATCTTAGAGTATGCTATAGAATATGCTTTAGAGTATGCTATTATCTATTATCGAGCCCTTTAGTTATGATGTAACTTCTGGCTATAGATGCCAGCTTATCTTTGAAGTTCAATATGAAAAACTAGTTGAGTTATTTTCCTCTTTAAACTTAACAATATAATCTAGAAATACAAAAATGTGCAGTTCATTTCAGAAGACAAAAAGAAATAAAATAGAACAAAATAAATTGAAAGCTTTGATTTTCTTGACTCCCAATTCAAAGAAGAACTATAAGCTATTGATCTTGAAAAACTTCAAAGAACTTGACAAAAGCATCCAAAGTAATAAAGTGGTGCAACTCTCCAAATCCATCTTAATCTTCCTAAAACAACCTATATTTAGTTTTTGAAACCCTACCTTTTCTTTTGCATGCCATAGATTTGCAAAATTTCTAAAGAATACCAAATAAATCCAACAAGATAGAAATGAGGACAATGGTTCATTTCTATCTGTATACCCGTGGGTTTTAATATTTGCCATAAAAAATACAAGAAGGTGTTTCCTAAACAGATTCAACAAACATAGAGCACCCTGCTTCTAAGACTGTAAATTGTTGTAAAAGCATAACTAGAATTATCTTACATGATTTTCCTCCTTTCTCTAGTGATTACCTATTCATTTACTAGGTAGCAACATATCCAAACAAACCTCCAATTCATAATTCATGATTTCAAGCTCAAATCAATATATCAAATATGAACATCATTATGAGATCATGCCAATACAACATTACTCATCAATTGTGAACCCCGCTTTCATTGGATACTTTTTTTTTAAAAAACCTGATAGCAAGTTTATGTAACATTAGGGCAATGTTGTGAAATTATTATCTTGAATTTTATATTGTTGTGGATCCCAGCTCTTTTGGCTTCATATGTTTGTAAAAGGCTTCAAAGCCTAAAATTCATGGGAGCTAGTATAGTTCATTTCTCAATCCCATGTTAACTCCTCATGATTAAGCCTTAAATTTTGATAGTTGTGTGTTGAGCTGAGCAACCATCTTCTCCCTTTTGATTACCATCCTCGCCACCATCGTTCCATCGAGCTGTTGCACCCTCCAAAGCTTGATTGTGCCCAATGATTTTCGCCCAATGACTTTTACCTCAAAGGGACCACGGACATCAAAAGTAAATCAAATCCGAGCACATTACGTTTTTCTTTTCCGATGTTTGATTAAAAGAGACTTGATGTTGCTTATCAAACAAACAATAATCGTAGGGATTCAAAACCTTGTCTTTTCTAGGGGATGACGGACTTCTTTACCAAAACTTACAATCCTTTCTCACTCATGTGGCCAAGGCGATGATGCCACAAATTTAGATAGTTATCGGCTTGAGCGCATTCAACCCATTCTTGAGCACCTTCAGTATAGGGTTCTATATGAGAGTACCGCGACTTCCCTTTTGCTACAACCAATGATCCCTTATTGAGCTTCCATTCTCCACCTCCTAGGTATTGATTAAACCCATCTTTGTCTAATGCATCACCTGAGATCAGATATAGACGCAAATTTGGAACATGTCGCACATTTTTCAATATTAGCGATAATCCAGATGCATGCGCAAGAAAATATCACCAATACCTACTACGCTTGAGTGACTAGTATTTCCCATCTTCACGGTACCAAAATCTCCGATTCAGTATGTCGTGAAGAACTCTAGCTACTTGGTGTAGCATGATCACAAGCACCCGTATTAACTATCCACTCAACTCCTTGGTGACCTTCAACATGTAGGCATTGCTCCCCTTCACAAGAGAGGATCAATACATTATCTCATGGATACTACGGTACGTGGTATCTTTGTTGTCATTCTTCGATCGAATTCTTGCCCTCTTCTCGTAATCTTTTTCCGGGCTCAACAATATTTCTTAATGTGATCTTCTATACCACAATGGTAGCATTCTCTTCCCCTAGACTTTGACCGCCTCCCTGGACTTTCTATGACCTCTTGGTTTTACGTCGGTTTTCGGCTCCAGCTCTCCCCCTATTCTATGTAACTAGGGCATGTGCATCATTTGTTCCAGTGGACTTTCTTCTTGTCTCTGTTGAGGTTTGGACTTGAGAACTCGAAGAGAGAACACACCTGCAAGAAGAAACTCTCTGTGTTTTCAAGTGTTTGATGAAATGCCCTTAGATTTCATCAACTGGGTTCTCCTGGTCAACACTAATGTATAAGCACAAGACTAAGAAACATTGACCCAACCAATCACACCTCTCCACTATCTGTTAATTTATATCTAAAGATAAAGAGACAGGTAGACACAAAACAATGCAACCATTGGCCAACCATACTGGCCTACACCCATTGGTTATAACATTACCTTAACCTAATCCAGCATTGGTCAGGTGCTAAATACTAAAGATCTCATAGATAAAATACTATTTCTTTTCTTCAAAAAACCACACCCACATTGACTTCCATGCCTGAGAGGCAAAGTTGATCACTACCATACTCCACCATTCCGATTGCAGACCTGACACCATTCTTGTAAGGATCCCGCACCCATTCTTTTCGCCTACCACCTGCGAACCCCATGTGGTGGAGACCCCCTCCATTCTTGTGGTAGCTGCTAGGGTAGAACACCAACGTCACCAGATTGTGACTCACCTTCAATCAAATCCTCAACACCCTTCCTTGATTGAAGAGTTCTCACCCCAATCAAGGATCGCATGACCACATGCTTCTCTGGTGGAAGCGGCTTGGTAAACAAGTCTGCCAGTTGCTCCTCTGTGGAGCAATGATGAAGAGAGACAACATTATCTGCAACCAAACCCCTAATAAAATGATAACGCACGTCAATGTGCTTTGTTCTGCCGTGATGCGCAGAGTTCTTGGCCACGGCTATCGCAGATTGATTATCACACCACAATCGTGTAGCACAGTTGATTTCATAGCCACATTCTTCCAGAATTCTCCGAAACCACATGATTTGGCATGCTGCTGACGTTGCTGCGATGTACTCTGCCTCTGTGGTGGATAGAGCTACTATCTCTTGCTTCCTAGAACTCCATGAAACTGCACTTTGGCCCAGACGCAACAACATCCCTGATGTGCTTTTCCAATCGGACAGTGATCCTCCCCAATCACTATCTGAGTATGCCTCTAACAATCCATCATCACCCTTTGAGAACCACAGTCCATACTCCTTAGTCCCTGCTAGGTATCTTATCACTCGTTTTGCAGCTGTGAGGTGCTCAGAGCTTGGACCATTCATGAACCTGGACAGATAACTAACAGCAAAACAGATATCAGGCCGAGAGTGTGTAAGGTACAGCAGCTTATCAATGAGACTCCTGTACACCTTTCCATCTACAAATTCATTTTCTGATGTTATCTGTGATCGTGCATTCACCCCCATTGGAGTAATGGCTGCTTTGCAGTTTTCCATCTTGAGTTTCTGTAACACATTCTCAATGTAAACCTTTTGTTTAATGAAAATTCCACCTGAGATCTGCTTGACTTCGAGACCAAGAAAGTAACTCAATTCTCCTAAATCTGACATTTCAAAGGTCTTCATCATTTCAGTTTTGAATTTATCAATCAGAATAGCAGATGAGCTTGTATATATTATATCATCTACATACAAACTCAGCAACAAGCTATCTCCATTCTCTTGCTTCTTTCTGTATAATGTATGCTCACATTCACTTCTAATGAAACCCTGCTCTTGAAAATGCTGATCAATCCTACTATACCATGCGCGGGGAGCTTGTTTCAAACCGTATAGAGCTTTCTTCAATCTATAGACTTCACATTCCCTTCCTTCGATTGCATAGCCTTCAGGTTGCACCACAAACACTTCCTCTTGAATGTCCCCATTCAAGAACGCAGACTTCACATCAAAATGAAATACTGGCCACCCAGCATGTGCAGCCAGGGCCAGCACATGTCTCACTGTTTCCAATCGTGCTACAGGTGAGAAAACCTCCTCATAGTCTACTCCAAACTGCTGTGAATACCCCTTGGCCACCAGTCTGGCTTTCAGCTTCACAACCTCTCCTTGAGCATTGATTTTTGACTTATAGATCCATTTGAGGCCTACTGTATGCTTTCCTGAGGGTAATTGACATAGTTCCCATGTTTTATTTTTCTCTATAGCAGCAATCTCAGCATCCATTGCCTCTTGCCATTCTTTATACTTCACTGCTTCCTGGAACACACTTGGATCACCTGCACACAAGGCAAACGTGCAAGTGTTGTAAATATCAGTGAGTAATCGGGTCTTCCTTGGAGGTGTGTCTTCCATCTGTACAGCTTGAGATGTCTGGCCTTGCACAAGATTATCTCCACTCCTTGCTGCACCACACCCGATATTATCACCCATCACTGCAGATGGATCTTCACCTGCATCTCCAATTTTGAGAGTTTGTTCACCCTCCTTGCTTGCACCCCAGATCCACCGTGACCCTTCATGAAATACCACGTCCCTACTCACAATAGTCTTGTGAGTGGTTGGATTATATAATTTATATGCTTTGGCCTCAGAGCTATACCCAACCAACACGCACCTTTCCGACTTGTCATCAAGCTTCTGGTGTCTTTGTGAAGGAACTAAGGCAAAAGCAACACACCCAAATACCCTAAAATAACTCACATTGGGTTTAACTCCATGCCAGGCTTCATACGGCGTTTCGTTGTGCAAAGCAAACGTTGGTGATCTATTGATGATGTGCACTGTTGTGGCAACTGCTTCGCCCTAGAACTTGATCGGCAGTCCTCCATTTTTAAGCAGACCTCTGGCCATTTCAACAATGGTCCTGTTCTTGCGCTCCACCACCCCGTTTTGTTGGGGTGTGTAAGGGGCTGTATACTCCCTCCTGATTCCTAGTTTATCACAGTACTCCTGGAATTCATTTGAAGAGAATTCCCCCCCTCTGTCACTCCTCAGTGCTTTTAATTTCATACCAGTCTGCCTTTCTACAAGTGCATGGAACAATTGGAATTTTGTGAATGCCTGAGACTTGTTTTTGATGAAAAATACCCAGCACCATCTGCTGTAGTCATCCACAAACAAGTAAAAGTACTTGTTCCCTCCAATAGATTCTTCGCTCATTGGACCACATAAATCCATGTGTACGAGCTGAAGACATGAATTGGCTCTGCGTGCTGCACCACTGGGAAAAGGATTTCTCGCTTGCTTTGCAAGTACAAAGTCTTCACACTCCACCTTGTGCTTCAATTCAGGTATTCCTTTCACCATGCCCTTCTGAGCTAGAGACATCATACTTCTATAGTTCAAATGCCCGTACCGCAAATGCCATAGTTCATCCAAAACTTGACCTCTCACAGTCATAGCCACACCTTCCATCCTGGTAATATCCAAAGGAAACATATTATTCCTTGATCTAGGAATAGAAATTGCCTGATTTTTCCCTTGATTGTTGCTAATGATGCATTTGTCTTTGTCGAACACCACTGAGTACCCCTTCGAGAGTAGTTGCCCCACGCTCAGAAGATTATGTGCGAGACCCGGCACATACTGAACCCCATGCAGCTTCTTCTGTGCTCCTGACTGAGTGACAACTGATACTGTTCCCACACCTTGAACCTTCATCTCTTTATCATCACCAAGTCTCACAGAGACTTCCTGTGATTCGTCAAGGTTGCTGAACAGCATCCGATTTCCTGTCATATGATTCGAACACCCCGAATCAATGAGCCACACTGACCTTGAATGATCCTCAGTTGAGCAACTTGCCATAAAGAGATTCTCAGCCTTGTCTTCTTCTGCTACAAGGCCAACACCCTTCTCAGGTTGTTTTTCCCTCATCCGGCACTCAACTTTCATGTGGCCGAATTTTTTACAGTGAAAGCACTGTATATGATTCTTATTTTTGAATCCACTTCCACGGCCACCCCGAGACCTTCCTCTGCCGCAAGCGAAGGTTCTCTCGCGACCTCTTCCATCTCCCCAAGAGTATCCTGGACTCCCCCCTTTACTGTGAGATGAGTTGGAGGCTTCAGTCTTCACAAAGAGAGCCTTTTCACTTGTCTTCCTAGCTGCCCGGTTCACCCTCACCTCATGAGCTTGTATAGTGCCGCAAAGATCATCAAGGGAGAGCGTTGCGATCTCCTTTGACTCTTCTATCGCCACTGCAACCCAATCAAACTTTGGGGCCAAGCTTCGCAGAACCTTAGACACAACCTCTGGTTCTTTGAGTTTGTAACCGAGAGCCTTGATCTGGTTCGTGATGGTAACCACTCGTGAGAAGTACTCTTGAACACCTTCATCATCTCTCATCTGGAGAGTCTCAAAGTCTTGCCTGAGGGCTTGTATCCTAACCGCCTTCACCTTTGTGGTTCCCTGGCACTGCTTCCTTAGTGTTTCCCATGCTTCATGAGCTATTTTTGCTTCTGAGATCCGATCCAAATTCGGACCATCCACAGCTTGCTGGATGATACTTAGAGCCCTTGCATCCCGCTTCTTTTTCTCCCTCTCCACAGCCTCGTCTTTGGAATCAGCAACACCCTTCTCCACAAGATCCCAAAGCTCTAGAGATCTGAAAACTGTCTTCATTTGGAGACTCCACCTGCCATATTCTGGTCCAGTGAACACCGGAACCGATGGCTGAGAAAGGGTCACCGGAGACCCCGGTGCCGCCGGAGTGCTGCTCGTCGCCATCAACCAGCTCTGATACCAGTTTGTTGAGGTTTGGACTTGAGAACTCGAAGAGAGAACACACCTGCAAGAAGAAACTCTCTGTGATTTCAAGTGTTTGATGAAATGCCCTTAGATTTCATCAACTGGGTTCTCCTGGTCAACACTAATGTATAAGCACAAGACTAAGAAACATTGACCCAACCAATCACACCTCTCCACTATCTGTTAATTTATATCTAAAGATAAAGAGATAGGTAGACACAAAACAATGCAACCATTGGCCAACCATACTGGCCTACACCCATTGGTCATAACATTACCTTAACCTGATCCAGCATTGGTCAGGTGCTAAATACTAGAGATCTCATAGATAAAATACTATTTCTTTTCTTCAAAAACCACACCCACATTGACTTCCATGCACGAGAGGCAAAGTTGATCGACTACCATACTCCACCATTCCGAGTTCAAAGACGCTGCACCATTCTTGTAAGGATCCCGCACCCATTCTTTTCGCCTACCACCTGCGAACCCCATGTGGTGGAGACCCCCTCCATTCTTGTGGTAGCTGCTAGCCTAGAACACCAACGTCACCAGATTGTGACTCACCTTCAATCAAATCCTCCACACTATTCGGAGCTGCATTTCTGACTGTCACAACCAAGGTCTCCCAACTGTCCGGCAGTGATCCCAAAAGCAACAAA
>NW_024088099.1:0-868 GCF_009730915.1 Dioscorea cayenensis subsp. rotundata
CCGACATCGCGTCTCGTTAGGGACGAAGGTTGGTAAGGGAGCCTCGACAAAAGGCGTATCTTATACCGGACGAGGAGATCGCGCGACGAGTAGAGGACTCTCCACAAGACCATCGACACGACCATCGACACGACCATCGAGGGGGTTTTTCTTATGGATTGTTTATCTTTGCACTTGATTTCATTATCTTTTGTATTAAACTCCATGGAGAGCTAAACCCCTAGTGGGTATTTGGGTATTTGTGAACCTTAGGATGTATTAGTTTCTTTGAATCACTTTATTATGCTTTCAATTAATTGATGTTTATGTGAGTTCCAATCTTGAATGCTTGTTGTTTGAATACTCCCTTAGAGTGACACTAGGGTTGAGAGTTCATCCGATTACCCTTGTGAGTGAGTGACACACCACGAGAGTTAGACGAAACTTGATTGGAGAGGGTTGAGAGGATGAGTCGAGAGGTACAAGAGCGTCCCCTTTCCCATCTTGTGTGATAGATTCTACCTCCGTTCCTCGAGTTCTTTGCGGCCACGATAGAGTGAATGGGCTAAGGGATGATCCTCCGCTGGGGCCTAGTTGCGAGTGCAATGGAGTGAAGCGTTGAGGTAACTTTCGCTCTAAGGCTTATGATAAGTGTCTAAATGTAGGTGTTTTCATATATGTATCGTATGCACTTTGCATGTATTTTGTGAGGTTTGATGCCCGTTTTGCACTTAATCGTCTATTATTTGCTTTGTAGGGCATATGGAAGCCATGGAGAACAAGAAGATATCATTTTGGCAAATAGAGAAGAAAACAAGAATTTCATATTACCGCCATACTACCCAGTATGGGGGCCGTATGCACTATAGCAGCGGATTGATTTGGTGTT
>NW_024088100.1:0-1672 GCF_009730915.1 Dioscorea cayenensis subsp. rotundata
TGAATGAGTTCGTACTCATACACTGCAGCGTTACTCTCATCATTTGTATTGTGGTATATTTGTGCAACTTCTTGAAACACATGTGTAGGTGTTAATTTATGTGCTAGATCGTCGTTTTACTCATTTTAGTCGTTTTTGGAGAAGTCGTGATGAGTGTTCCGCAAGTGCACGGAGTCGTCAAGTAATACCTCTCGTGCGAGCACGAGGAGGGTCGTATTCCACAGGCCCCAGGATCTACCACTTACTTCCCTCTTCGCTTATTGTCTAGCCGGCAGATTCGAAGGTTTCTCTAATCTATTAATTTGAATAAGATAACTACAAGTGGAGACTAAAATACGGAGAGGGGTATAAAAATCGAGGGGAAAGGACAGTCGCGGATCGGATTCCCTAGGGGCTACTAAAGTGCAGGATGCTAAGAATGTCATGCAATTGAAGGTTTGGACCTAGAGATTCCCTAGATTAGAGTCAACCCGATGGTCACGACCATTGACCCCTAATCCGGTATAAGTATTGACCAGCAATTTCTTAGATCAAATCCTCATACGATTGCATTAACAAGTGGGAAATCCCTAATTAGAGCGGAACACAACTCGGTCTAGCCCCTAATGGTGGAGAGTCGACGAATGCGATGGTCACGGTGTGTGTGGTACATGAATCCCTTCAAACTTGGTGTGTCTAGTACAAGGCGATGGTCACGCTACCAAGTACAACCTAGCAGGTTGGTTTCACTGAGTTCTCATGTAAGCAACACATCAAATGCGCCAAGAATGAATCTCAAAACAAAACAATTGCAATAAACAAACTTAAATCATCCAAATACACAAGTTCACCCCCGAGGTTCACGGCATCCGGTGACCTTAGAGATCTACTAAATCATACAAACAAATCAAGCAACAAATCCCATGCAAACAACTACAAAAGGCATAATAAAACTCCTCAAACAATGGAAGAAGGAAGAGCAAGCCAAGCTGGGTGGAAAGGCTTCCCGCGGACGCCCGCAATAGGGGGCGGCTTCCTAAGTAGATCTACAAACTCCCAAAAGAGATCGATGAAAGATCTAGCCAAATGGAAAACTTCTCCCTTAGATTTCCCTTCTCCAAAAACATGTAATCTTGCCTCTCAAAGATTGGTGAAAATCGGCTTGAAGAACCCTCCAAAACTCCTCCCCTTGCCCTAGAAATCGGGTTTGCTCTATGCCACGTCGGTCCATCACTGGGCTCCATGCTGAGCGCATGGAGCCGAGTGAAGCTCCGACCAAATGCCCAAAAACCGCCGGTGCTCACGATTGCTCGGCTAATATTTTTCGCTTCTGATAATTTTTCTCACGGTGTTTTTACTACGATAACGAGACTTGAGAATTCCCGGCCAAACCTCACGGGCGATCCATGCGGGCGCATGGAGCCCGTGCTAAACCAAATGGCGCGGCAAGAACAACTGACTGCTACGGTGTCGCTACTGGTCTTCTTTCTGATCTTACGGGACCCCAAAAATGCCGTTTTGATGTCGAATTCATCCGATTTGCATTTTTGAGCATTGTTTGACTCATTTAAGACACGCAACTACGAAATAACCAATTTAGACATAAAGCGGGCATCAATTACGTTAACATGTTCACGAATTAATACCACGATTAATACATATAAAATACATACATTTAGGCGTTTATCAAGTC
>NW_024088101.1:0-10021 GCF_009730915.1 Dioscorea cayenensis subsp. rotundata
GGAAGTTACGTATTGCTCACTACTGCATCGATTAGGTGCTACACAGGTTCTGCATCAATCGATTATCTTACCTCCTCCTTTCTATCGATTGCCTTACCTCCTCCTTTACTGCGTGCTCTCTTGTTGTTTTTACTTTTTGAGAATTGAATCATTGTCACACTTATCACTACTCGATCTTTCACATATCTAAGAAGTGGATTAAGTATTTTTATCTCCTACTCCCCCGTGGATTCGATACCCGCTCATCCGGGATTATTACTTCGACAAACCCGTGCACTTGCGTTGTTGCCATGGAGTAGGCGTTTAGGTTTTCAGGCCAAATCTTAAGTTTCTCATCTCAACTCATCGGTGAGCCCTCTTTTTCTGTTTTCTTGATTTCTTCGTCAATTCATGATTAAATTCGATGAATCCTCTCAGACACTCTTCGCTTGTTCAATTAGGGGGATTAGTCATGTTTAGAACAAAGTTAGAAGTAGTTTTAAGATTTATTTTTGGATTTTTAAGGCATGGCCGTGCGGGTTTTTACACCCCGTGGATCCACACGCAGGCTGGAAATTCCCGCACTGCACCGTGTCAGAATCTCGCAGATAATGCTTTATCATCTTGTTTGACTGATTTCTTCTCAAATTTTACAGATTATGGCACCCCAATAGAAGAAGCAAGCTTATAAGCAGCCGCGTTAGTCATCTTCCGAGTCTAAGGACATGAGTTTCACCATTCCGGAGCACATGGTTCATTTTGAGTGACTGTCGAGAGTTCGCTTTGGATAGACTCGATTCCTTGATACGAGTATACTGAGAGATTTGCAGCAGGGAGACGAGTTGGCGAGGCAGTCGAGGATCTCTATCTCAGTGAGGTGGTTAGAGGCGCTTATTGACTATTAGAGAGCCCGACCATACGAGAGCTCGCACCCGAGGTCTTGTCATCATTTGATTTCGGCATGCATCCTATTCGAGCTTTGATAGTATTGATGCCATTCAGTTCAGAGTATTTGGACACCACTATAGCTTGAGCATTACTCAGTTTTCAGTTCTACTTGGCTTGTATGAGGAGGCATTCACAGACACTAAGGAGTACTCTCAGTTACCGACTGATTATCCTGGAGCCTTGACCTGCAGAGAGTTCACAGAGTGCTATGTGGTCAGGGTCAGTATTACTCGGGGGTGTCCAAGGCCACGTACCTTTCTCGACCTGCATATAGATATTTACATGCCATCATGAGTAGGTCGGTGAATGGCCGTGGTGATAGCACTGGTGTTCTGAGCCGACAGGAACTTCTGTACTTATACTCGATGGTGTAGCGCATACTAATTCACTTAGGACACATCATGGCAGAGTACATCAGACATCAGGGGTATTATACTAGACTGGGAGCGATCTTCTTGGGCCCGTACATTACGAGATTAGTACTGGGCATGGGTCTCTTGGATGCGATTCGTGCGGCTGAGAAGACGAGTATACCTATCCCCCTGAGTTTAGAGACAATGAGATTGATGGGCATGGTCTGTAGAGTTCAGACAGGGGTTTATGCGTTGGTGCTACCAGCTCCAGAGATAGCTGAGGGTGAGGGTGATCATGCCGAGGCTTCCCAGCCTGCTTCCCAGGCTCAGTTAGCACCGATGGAGACTGAGGCACCTTCTACGGCAGAGGACGCTCCCCCCGTACGTATGTTTTTACCATCTCGAGCCCTTGATCGCTTCGAGAGGCTCGAGAGTGCGGTGGGAGTGATACAGACAGAGGTAGCTGAGGCTTGAGCAGAGATTGCCGAGATTAGGGCTACGCAGGTCACTCAGTACACAGAGTTCATGGCACGTTTTGACGTATTACAGCAGATCTTAGAGCGAAACCTCGCCTCCTCATTTGTTTTGCGACCAAGGACTCCTCAGCCCCACTCGGCATCTCCTACACCCCCATCTCCTGTACCAGCAATGGTGGATCCACCTTATGTTTCCCCACCACCAGTAGTAGCAGAGGAGGGGACAGAGCGTGACACCAACATTTGACTTTATTTTTCTACATTTTCTTTATTTTGCATTTTATTTTAGACTTGTTCACTCAGAAAGGATTCTCCTTCTGAGTTTATTTTCATTTTCCATCTCGAGTTGTATTCATTGTCTATCTTTTATATATACTCGAGTTATTTTGTTTTTATTGAGCTTCACTGAATCCCCTCGTATATGCGTACAGATGGTCTTGTCACTTGCAGAATTGAGACTTTGTGATGGGCACGGCCAAAGTGCTTTGGCACTTGACCGTGTGAGCTTCACAACCCGTTTGAACACTACTCCCAAGGATTTAGCTTCATCAAACGCAACACTAGGAGTCAGGGGAGTATTGTTTTGATTGCTTCTCCCACATATATTCTTCATTGATATACATTATGAGTGAGCTTGCATGTTCACATTGGGGACAATGCATAACTTAAGTGTGGGGGGGGGAGTTTCATAGTGCACCCATCCTTTTTATTGTTCTTGATTGATATCCATGTTCACATAGCCAATGGCAGTTCACCTTAGTTGCAATGATTGTATTCTTGAGTTTAGGAGAATTTTTAACATTAAATATCTTCATGCTCTAGTTTTATTTGAATTTTTAGGAGTTTTTGCCCGAATTACACTCAGTGCACTACTCACTCTTTAAAATCTATTGGAAACTCATGTTCGATGTTAAAGGGACTAGTTATAGTTGTTTCTTGTGTTAAATTTTGAGAAAAAAAAGGAACAAAATAGTTTTCTTGTTTGTTTTGCATTTTGGGTGGAAAGAGCTACCACCTATGTAGTATGAAGCTACTCTCATAAGTCGGATACTAGTTATGCCCTAATGAGAGAAAGAGCTATCTCATAGGATGAGTGAAAGCTACCACTCCGGTAGAAAGAGCTACCACATCGAAAGTGTAAAAGCCACCTTAGCGGCAGCTTGGGAAAGGGCTACCTTAGAGAATGTGTGAAGCTACTACCATCTTTAAATTTTTGTTACTTTCTTGATGTAGATAAATAAGTCCCTTATACATAGAACTTTGAGGAGTATACCTTGGGTTGACTTGAGTGAGTCCACACACTTTCACGATTTCGGGTTTGTTGTCCTTTTTTATTCAAGTTTTTAACTATAGCTTCGATTTATCATATTTATTGTTGAAATTTCCCTTACTTGTAGAATGCTCTCTTTGTATACTTTGGTGAACCTAAGGCCAAGCACTTTCAATATTTTCTTCATTAATGCATAGAATGTTTAATTATTGCTTGAGTACAAGCAAAAGCTTAAGTGTGGGGGAGTTTGATAAGTGCTTGTGCGATATGAATGCGAAGCGTTCTTTCCTTATGTTGAGCATTATTTTTCTCGGGTTTTTACACTAATATGTGTGTTTTTATGTTACTTTTATGCAGGTAGGGTTGTGAGGCCGAGTATGAAGGAAAGAAACCAATGTGGATCATAATGCACTGATTTTGGAGGAAATCTTGCTAAGGTTCAAACGCGAAGACATCGGTCGGGTGTGAGATGCTAGAGTGTGTGCCAACCTCCTCGTATTTGAGATAGCACAATCATTTGGAGGGGTACAAGGGCAGTCACACTCAATCATTCCGACTTATGCACATAGAACAAGATCTCCACAAACTTGTCCATCATTAAAGAAGCAAAGCGATCCATGACGTGAACGTGTGCCCGTTTGCGTCACCTCGATGAAAGTATGGATTCGGGAAGTATTTTAGGCCAGGTACTGTAGCAGGGCATCGTAGCAAAAGTACTGTAGCGGCACTGTTCACAGTCACTCAAAAATCACAATTCCAAAGAATCCACACGATTTTGTGGAAATTACACACGCCCTTGCGGAAATTCCTCAGGGGCGTCCACAGGGGCGTGTGGATTCCCGATTCCAGCCCTATTTAAAGCCGATTCAGCCCCGATTTCAGCATTCTTTTCTCCATCTTTTCCCCAACTTGAGAGAGGGTTTCAGCTAGGTTTTGAGAGGTATTGGCTAGTGTTTTGGAGAGGTTCAACGGCTCTGACATCATCATTCCTTTGGAAGAAGATTTGTAGGGGAGCTTCCGTCGAGGCATATCCTATACCAGACAAGGGAATCCTTGGAAGACAAGTAGAGGACTTTCCACAAGACCATCAACATGACATTCCACAAGACCATCAACATTCTATTTCTTTAATTGTACTTAGATCCATAGAGAGATAAACCCCTAGTGGTTACTTGGGTATTTGTGAACCCTAGGATGTATTGGTTTCATTGAATCTCTTTATTATGCTTTCAATTAATTGATGTTTGTTGTGAGTTCCAACCTTGAGTGCTTGATTGTATGAACATTTCCCCTAGAGTGATACTAGGGTTGAGAGTTCTTGTTGGTAACATTGTGAGTGAGTGGCACACCACGAGCGTTAGACAAAGCTAGGTTGGAGATGGTTGAGAGGGTGAGTCGAGAGGTACAGGAGCGTCCCATTTCACCTCCGACGTGATAGATTCTACCTCCGTTCCTCGAGTTCTTTGCGGCCATAATAGAGTGAATGGTCTAAGCGTTCAGGCGATCTTAGTATCTAGGTCTTAATCGTGGTTAGGGACCTTCCACCTGTACCAAAGGGTTAGGTCTATAATTAGGAAGAGATTTATCACTTGGAATCCCTAAAGCTCATTGCAACTCTTTTCGAGTGCGAGGTTGAGAGGTTATCTAATCACTTCTCTGGGAGATGTAAAGAGTTAGGCATTATTTACCTTAGATTTGGGACTATGTATTTAAGGACTTCCATGACTCACCATTGCATTGATTAGGAAGCATAATAAAGGATTCTTGCACTTGAACGATTATCCGAGGTGGAGCATTATCCGAGTACCCCATCTTTATCGATTGGCTTACCTCCTCCTTTACTCGTGCTCTCTTACTTGTTGTTTTTACTTTTGAGAATTGAATCATTGTCACACTTATCACTACTGATCTTTCACATAGCTAAGAAGCGGATTAAGTATTTTTATTCCCTACTCCCTGTGGATTCAATACGCGCTCATCCAGGATTATTACTTTGACAAACCCGTGCACTTGCGGGATATACGCAAGGGAACCTTATCAATCCCCTCCATCCTCGGCGCTCTCAGTGGTGGATATGGCCAAAATATAAATTCCAGGCCCATGTCTGTGCACTAATCCCATCATCCTGAGAGTATCGAGTCTAAGTGGAGAAGGAATAACTGTCTCGTCGGCATCCCGAATGGCATCCATGAGGCCCATCCCCTGAATAAGTCTAGTGATGTAAGGACCATCAAATAATGATCCCACTTCCCCATGCTGGCCCTTGTGTCACACAAAGTCAGCCACAATGTGCCCCACGTGAATCGGCACGGTCTGAACCATGGAATACAAATAAAAATGCTCTTGTCCGCACAAAGCTTGGTAAGCTTGCTGATAAGTGCTTGTGCGATATGAATGCGAAGCGTTCATTCCTTATGTTGAGCATTACTTTTCTCAAGTTTTTACATTAATATGTGTGTTTTTATGTTACTTTTATGCAGATAGGGTTGTGAGGCCGAGTATGAAGGAAATAGGCCAATGTGGATCATAATGCACCTATTTTGGAGGAGATCTTGCTAAGGTTCAAATGCGAAGACATAGGTCAAGTGTGAGATGCTAGAGTGTGTGCCAACCTCCTCGTATTCGAGTGAGCACATTCATTTGGAGGGGCACAAAGGTAGTCACACTCGAACATTCTGATTTATGCATATAAGAACAAGAGATCCACCAATGTGCACATCATTGAAGAGGCAAGTGATTCACGACGTAAACGTGTGCCCGTTTGCATTACCTCAATGAAAGTATGGAATTCAGGGAGTATTTCCGACATAGTACTGTAGCAGCCCGGCCGAGAAACCAGAGAAACCGAGAATCCACACGGGCGTGTAGAAATTATCCATGCCCGTGTGGAAATTCCACAGGGGCGTGTGACATCATACACGCCGGTGCAGTCGCCCGATTTCAGCCCTATTTAAAGCCGATTTCAGCCCCGATTTTGGTATTCTTTTCTCCATCTTTTCCCCAACTTGTGAGAGGACTTCGGCTAGGATTTCGATGGGTATTGGCCAAGGTTTTGGAGAAGTTCTACGGCTCCGACATTGTGATTCCATTAGGAAGAAAGTTGCTAGGAGAGCTTCGATCGAGGCGTATCCTATACCGGACGAAGGAATCTTTGGACGATGAGTAGAGGACTCTCCACAAGACCATCAACACGATCATCGAGGGGTTTCTTTATGGATTCATTGCTTTTACATTCGATTTCTTTGATTGTATTAAGCTCCATGGAGAGCTAAACCCCTAGTGGGTACTTGGATGATTGTGAACCCTAGGATGTATGCGTTTCATTGAACTTCTTTATTATGCTTTCAATAAATTGATGTTTATTGTGAGTTCCAACCTTGAATGCTTGATTGTTTGAATATTTCCCCTAGAGTGACACTAGGGTTGAGAGTCCTTGTTGGTAACCTTGTGAGTGAGTGACACAGCACGAGCGTTAGACAAAGCTAGGTTGGAGAGGGTTGAGAGGGTGAGTCCAGAGGTACAAGAGCGTCCCCTTTCCCCTCCGGTGTGATAGATTCTACCTCCGTTCCTTGAGTTCTTTGCAGCCATAATAGAGTGAGTGGTCTAAGGAATGAACCTCCGCTGGGGCCTAGTTGCGCGTGCAATGGAGTGAAGCGTTGAGAGGATCTTAGTATTTAGGGCTTAATTGTGGGTAGGGACCTTCCGCCTGGACCAAAGGGTTAGGTCTATATTTAGGAAGAGATTTATCACTTGGAATCCCTAGAGTTCATTGCAACTCTATGCGAGTGCGAGGTGTTGAGATTGTTTGATTTCTCCTCCGGGACATGTATAGAGTTAGGCATGGTTGACCTTAGATTTGGGACTATGTATGTAAGGATTTCCACGACTCACCATTGCATTGATTAGGAAGCATAATAGAGAGTTCTTGCACTTGAAACGATTATCCTAGGTGAAGCATTATCCGAGTACCCCATCTTTATCGATTGCCTTACCCTCTTCTTACTTTTGCTCTTTCACTTGTTGATTTTGTTGTTGAGAATTGAATCAATTTCACACTTATCACAATTAATCATCCACATAGCTAAGAATCAAATTAAGTATTTTCACTCCCTACTCCCTATGGATTCGACCCCGCTCACCCGGGATTATTACTTCGACAAACCCGTGCACTTGCGGATATAAGCAAGGGGAACTTGTCAGTTGCGGTGGGGCCAAGGTGCAAGGATCTGTCAGCAAGTGTCCATACTCCTTGGTACCTGTGTATGTCTCATCATACAAGCCCATACAAACTGAAAACTCAGTGACAGTCATGGTAAAATGACTTCAGAACACTCTGAACTGTATGACATCTCTCCTATATGGCTGCCTGAACTAAAAAGATGCTAGTACTTCTAGTGTCAATGTGCGAATAACTTGCATTCTTATCGATAATAGTCTTCTTTAACTTCCCATATCCATCAACGCGTCAATCTCCCTAGCCAACTCAAGTCCACAAATTGGGATTGTCCATCCCAAGTCTCGATAGCCGCTTGAATCGAGCCTGATGCTCGGGGTTCGAGAATTCAATATGCGCTAATTCAAGTAAAGTCTCCTGATGACGCTTACCCTCTATCTTCTTCGAGCGTGGTGCCATACCTACGATAAATGATGAAGAAAATGATCATGGAAGCTAAAAAAATCATACTGCAAAATTCCACATGGGCTTGCGGAAATTACCCATGCCCGTGTAAATCTTTGTGGCGTGAAAACCGCATGGATGCACATCAATTCTCCAAAAATACAAATTAAAAACATGGTTAAAACGATTTCTAATCATAAACTATTATAAAGTGAAAATTAGTGCAACTCAAGACTTTTAATCCACTAAGAACAAGAAATGGCGAATATAAGAGAGATTAAAAAAATTTACCGATGAAATGGGTATGAAAACTTCCACTTTGACGTGAAAATTGGCTGTGAATCCCTCTAAAATACCTGTGAGAGGTCGGGAAATTGATCAAGAGTGATTTTTGAGTGTTTAGAAGGATAATGGATGAAAATTTCAATGATATTTTTAAAGGAAAATCACATCTCTTAGAATTCTACACAACCGGACGGGCGTGCAGAAATTAACTATGCCCGTGTGCCTCCACGGGAAAGAGCCACAGGGGCAGATGCACGCCCTGTGTGCTCTCAGGAAAACACTCCTTATATCTCTGAATACAACCGCACAGGCGTGAGGAAAATACCCACGCCCGTGCGACCGACCCATAGGGGCAGCGGCACGTCCCTGTGGCTTCTCTGTCCAATCGAGAGAAGCATTTAAGTGTTTTGCACTGCCGTGTGGAAATTACGCACGGGCATGGATATTCACAGGCCCAACTCACAAGGGCGGACGCACGCCCCTGTGTCTTCTCGGGATGGAGATAGCTCTTTTGTAGAGATCCACACGGGTGTGAGTAAAATACCCACACCCGCGCGTTTGTCACAGGTTCGTCCACAGGGGCGAGTCCACACCCCTATGTGCTCTTAGGATAATTTGGTAAGTCTCTACAGGAAAATGCACGTCCATGCAAAAATTACCGACGGGCGTGCAGAAATCACAAGGTTTCTCATAGGGGTACGTCCACGCCCATGTGTCTTCTCTCGATGAGCTCGCAATACAAATCCACTGGCGTGCCGAAATTCCACACGCCTGTGCATTTTCTCTGAATATCTTAAATACTCTGTAGGCTCTACAAAAATTTCCTGAACATGTTTACACACTCAGAGCCTACCCTATTATGCAAACTATACCAGTAGAAAACATGAGAAACTAGCTCAAGCGACCAAAACTTCACCAAATCCACATGAAAACACACGATGACATTAAAAACCACAGAAAAAGCATCTAAAAATCAAGACACCAACACTCAACACTTTATTCATGCAAACGTTAAACTACTTAACTAAGAAAACAGTAAACACTTGGGTTGTCTCCCAAGAAACGCTTCTTTAATGTCACTAAGCTTGACGTACCTTGTCTTAACTCACGGGGGTTCATAGATGAAGGTTACCATCTTACCCATGACTTGAAAGCATGATGAGCAAAGTTTCTTGAAGGTAGAGGGTGAATTATCGGGCTTGGGACCACCTAGCAAGGGTTCATCCAATTTGTTCAGTTCACGCATATATCCAACAGCCTTGGAGCATTTCTGGTGGCGTCTCCTAGCCCTCTTCATCTACCGGAGAACCTTCTTCATGATTCTCGGAATAGATGGTATTTCTTCTGTTGGACCAAGCATCATTACTTCTTCATTGTCCACCTCTTCATCGAATAACCCCTAGTATGGATCTAGGTTGAACATTTCCTGCATGTATTTATCAACAATCTCATCAGTAGTGTCTAGAAAATACAAAGTATCATCGCAATCGAGAGAATGTCGCATGGCTTTGGCCAGGCGGTATGTGAGCTTATCATCTTCAACCCTTAGTGTCATCTCCTTGGCGTCCATGTCAATTATTGCCTTACAAGTGTGCAAGAACAACCTCCCAAGTATCAAAGGTACGTCTGCATCCTCATCGACATCCAACACTTCAAAGTCAACCAGAAAAATGTACTTGTCTACTGATAAGTGCTTGTGTGATATGAATGCGAAGCATTCTTTCCTTATGTTGAGCATTACTTTTCTCGGGTTTTTATATTAATATGTGTGTTTTTATGTTACTTTTATGCAGGTAGGGTTGTGAAACCAATTATGAAGGAATAAAGCCAATGTGGATCACAATGCACTTATTTTGGAGGAAATCCTTCTAAGGTTCAAACTCGAAGATATAAGTCGGGTGCGAGATGCTAGAGTGTGTGCCAACCTCCCCATATTTGAGTTTGCACAACCATTTGGAGGGGCACAAGGGCAGTCACACTTAAGCATTCCGACTTATGCACATAGAACAAGATCTCCATCAACTTATCCGTCATTGAAGAAGCAAAAGCGATCCACCGGCATAAGCGTAGTCCGCTTTATGTTACCTCGATG
>NW_024088102.1:0-19602 GCF_009730915.1 Dioscorea cayenensis subsp. rotundata
CAAGCTTAGTGACATATTTTTATATATGTTTTACATGCAATGAGCATCATTTTTACTGTGGTTTATGTCTCATATTGTGTATTTGGTGTTCTTTTATGCATATAGGTTGTGAATGCCTTGAAGAGTAAAAAGGAAGCAAAGATAGGCTATAAAGACACAATGTTGGGAGTTCTTGTTCAATTCAAGGACCAAGACACAAGAGCAGTTCATAAACGTAGAGATGTGTGCCAACTTCCAAGAAAATTCAAGTCAATTCACTATTTGGAAGGGTACAAAGGCAGCCACATCTTCATATTCCTTCTCTTTGTGAAGATTGCAAGACCTCTCAAAGATACGTCAATGAAGAAAAGTTTTACAGCCTACCAATTGGACGTGTGCCCGGACATATGGCCTTAAGAGAAGAATGTTCGGATTGCGTTTTGTGAAAGTACTGTAGTAATTTCACTATAGAAGTATTGTAGCAAAATTACTGTTCACGCGGACGCGTGGAAATTCCGCGCGCCCGCGTGGAAATTCTTGCAGCCCACGCGGGCGCGTGGAAAATCCACACGGGCACGTGAGGGCACATGACAGACGCGATCTAAGGCCTATAAATAGCCGTTTTGCCCTATTCTTTTTCATCTTTTGTGTGGCTCTTGAGGGGTGAGACGGCTAGGGTTTGGAGAGAAGGTCTTTGCGTCTTTGGAGGCGCTTCGTCACCAACTTTGATTGATTCCTCCTCCATCATAGCATCAAGGAAGCCACCGGTGAACCTAGCTTCGGAGTGGGTCCTTCAAGACGTCGAAGCTCTCCATCAAGGCCATCAGTTCATATATAAGGGGGTTTATTTCTATGGTTTTAATGTACTTTCATTCATTGATGGTGTGTTTTGTATATTGCTCCATGGAGAGCTAAAACCCTAGAGGGTATTTAGGCTTGTGAACCCTAGGATTCTCATCTTTTATGGATTTGCTTAGTGTTTCTATTTAATCCGAGTTTGGTTAAGTTTTAATCTTGTATTCTCATTGCTTGTTTGCTTACTTAATCCTTGTGGTTGATTGGAATTGCATGATTTGTTACTTTGATGTGAGAGAGGTCTCCATTAGAGTTAGAACTTAAGGATTGAAGAGGGTTGAGAGGGTGAGTCATGAGATAGTGGAGTGTCCCCTCTCCCTTCCAGTTGAGTGTATTCTATCACCATTCCTTAGGCTCTATGCAACCATATTTGGTGTGAGGCATGAGATTGAGAGATTTCTCCGCCGGGACCTTGTAGGCGGTTAGGATCCTTCGCCGGGAATTAGGGTTGGATCAATCTTTAGGAATCGGATACACCTCTTGGAATCCCTAGAGTGCTTTGCAGTCATATGTGGTGTGAGGTGTTGAGATTGAGCGATTTCGCCACCGGGACCTCGTAGGGGACTAGTATCGGTGATCGGGAGGCCGGATCCGATTATATTTGGATTTCCATGACTTAACTTACTCATTATAGAAACACTTTGCTTATTCGGTATGTAATACCTGAATCCTAGGGGGAGCATTGCCCGAATACCCCACTTTTACTGATTGAGATCTCCATCAATTTAACCCTTGCATATTCGTCTCTGGTATTCACTTCTTCGCACATTAGATCACCACACCTTTCCATTTATCATTAGGTTAGAAAGCAGAGAAGAAGTTAGTACTAGTAGCCATGTTCCCTGTGGATTCGACTACCCATTCACCGGGCTAATTATTACTTCGACACCTGTGCACTTGCGGTTTACACGCATATTCGGGCGCGTGTCATTACACTTAGAAGAAAAGGGATAGATCCTGTGCAAGAACAGTCTAATCCAGCTGATTTGGAAGTAGAAGAATCGGAAAACATGTCAGAACAGAATGAGTAACAACGAACATTATCCGATTATGCCAGACCTTCAGTGTTGGGGACACAATCTAGTATTGTGCATCCCCTGATTACAGCTCAGAACTTTAAGTTGAAGTCTGCATTCATCCACATGTTGCAGTAATCCGCACAGTTCAACGGTTTGGCCGATGAGGATCCAAACAGTCATATAGAGAGTTTTCTCAAGGTGTGTGATATGCTGAAGATAAACGGAGTGACGGATGATGCCATCAAGTTGAGAGCCTTCCCATTTTCCCTAAAGGGGAGAGTGAAGCAGTGGCTACACTCGTTACCTAGAGAGTCAATTACCACGTGGGAGGAGATGGTAGAAGCTTTTCTAGCCTGTTATTTCCATCCCGAAAAATTAGCAAAGCTTAGGAACGAGATCTCATCCTTTGTTCAGTTGGAATTGGAGTCTCTATTCGAGACATGGGAAAGGTTCAAGTAGCTCCTGAGGAAGTGCCCGCAACACGGATTCCCGGAGTGGATGATTGTTCAAATCTTTTACAATGGTTTAAACACGAGTACAAGGCAACTCTTGGATGCCGCAGCAGAAGGTACCTTAGGTAGCAAGACCCTCGATGAGGCCCGTCAGTTGATTGAAGAAATGTGGTTAAACAGCTACTAATTGAATATTAGGGAGAAGAAGAAAGTGGCCTGTCTCCATGAGATAGATGTGGTAACTTCATTGGTGGCTCAAGTGGAGAGTTTGAGTAAAAAGTTAGATCTTCTAACTTCAAATAGAGTGGCGGCCGTGACTAATTGCAACGGGTGTGGTGGAGGACATGCTCCCTCCGATTGCCCGATCTCTATTGGTGATGGTTCTTCGGTGGAGAACGTTGATTTTCTAGTTAATAGCATGAGATCTCAAGGAAACCCATATACCAATACCTATAATTCGGGTTGGAAGAATCATCCCAATTTCTCATGGAGTAATCAGGGTCCACAAAAGGCCATGGGGCCATCGGGTTTCCAACAACAGCAACAACAAGCCCCTCAGGTAGAAAACAGAGTCTCAGGTTTGGAAACCCGAATGACTGACCTAGAGAAGCACTTGACTAGATTTATACAATCAGCAAATACAAGGTTTGAATGAGTCGATTCTACACTTCGCAACCACACCGCCTCTTTGCATAACCTTGAAAATCAGGTGGGGAAAATTGCGAAGTCTCTCTCTGAAAGGCCACATGGAAGCTTGCCGAGCAATACAGAGACCAATCCTAGAGAGCACGTGAAGGTGATCACTTTGAGAAATGGTCGTGAGGTTGAAGGTAGGCTTTCGAGTGAGAAGCTAAAAGAACACGCACCCGAGGTTATAGAGGTAGAGGAGGGGACAAGAAAAGAGAAAGAGGTGGCACCCCCACCTTTCAAGCCAAGAATCCCTTATCCCTCTAGTTTGAAAAATGACCAAGGGGATGAACGACCATGCGACTGTCACACGGCCGTGGGTAATTTCCGCACGGGCGTGTGAATTCCTGAAAGATTTGGACAGATTATCCTGAGAGCACACAGGGGCGTGGACTCACCTCTGTGGGTGACCTTGTGAATTACACATGGGCATGGGTAATTTCAACATGCCCGTGCGAAACTCTGCAGAGGAGTTCTCTCTATCCCGAGAAAACACAGGGGCGTGTGGCTGTCCCTGTGAGTTGTGCATGGGAAGGTCCACGCCCGTGCGGAATTTTCGCACGGGCATGTATAACACTTGGTATTTTTCTCGGATGTCCAGAGAAGCCACAGGGGCATGCGGCTGCCTATTTGGGTCGGACGCACGGGCGTGGGTATTTTCCACATGCCCGTGCAAGAGCGCATGTAGTCGAAGGAGTGTTTTTCCCTAAGAGCGCACTGAGGCGTGCGTGCGCCTGCTGGCTCTCTTTGTAATGAATCGCACGGGCGTGGTATTTTCCACACCCCGTGTGGATGCACTGTAACACCAAGGGCACGAGTTCTTTTTAAAGAAGATCGCTTTCTCACCCTCTTCACTTCCTCTATACGCTTGGAACATTCTCACATCGGTCTCGACTCCATAGCGCCTAATTTGGTATGATTTTTTTCGTGGTTTTTCCGCCGCTCCTCATTTTCTCATTCCATCTCGTCGGTAAGCCCTATTTATCGCTTTTTCTTTACCAATTCATGTTTTTCATCGATTAATCTTGTTCATAATGCTGCATTTCTTCAAATAGAAAGATGATTTATGCTTATAACGAAGTAGAAGTATTTTTATGTTGTATTTTTGGATTTTTGAAGCGCGGCCGTGCGGTTTTCACGCCGCGTGGTTCCAAACGGGCGTGCGGAAATTCCATACAACAATGTGGATTTCTGCAACATTATTTTATCAACTTGTTTGATCAATTTTGTTTCAAGTTTTGCAGATTATGGTACCTCAGTCGAAGAAGCAAGCTGATAAGATGCCGCGTGAGTCATCCCCTGAGCCTGAGGGCATGAGTTTTGCAATTCCAGAGCATCAAGTTCGCTATGAGTGCTTGTCGAGACTCCGGTTCGGACAGACTCGATTCCTGGACACGACTATACTACGAGATCTATAGCAGGGACATGAGTTCGCTGATGAGGTCGAGGATCTCGTTTCAGCAGGTGGTTGGTGGCAGTTATTTAAGATTAGAGAGCCAGTCATCCGAGAGTTTGCAAAGGAGGTGCTATCATCATTTGAGTTTGACAGATCTTATGCGAGCTTAGACAGTTTGGACACCATTCACTTCAGAGTATTTGGACACCACCATACCTTGAGCGTTACTCAGTTTTCAGTATGACTTGGCTTGTATGAGGAGGTATTCACTCCATTATGGCCGCAAAGAACTCGAGGAACGGAGGTAGAATCTACCACGTCGGAGGGGAAAGGGGACGTTCCTGTACCTCTCGACTCATCCTCTCAACCCTCTCCAACCTAGCTTTGTCTAACGCTAGTGGTGTGTCACTCACTCACAAGGTTACCAACAAGAACTCTCAACCCTAGTGTCACTCTAGGGGAAATGTTTATAGAATCAAGCATTCAAGGTTGGAACTCACAATAAACATCAATTTATTGAAAGCATAATAAAGAAGTTCAATGAAACGAATACATCCTAGGGTTCACAATCATCCAAGTACCCACTAGGGGTTTAGCTCTCCATGGAGCTTAGTACAATCAAAGAAATCGAATGTAAAAGCAATGAATCCATAAAGAAACCCCCTCGATGGTCGTGTCGATGGTCTTGTGGAAAGTCCTCTACTCATCGTCCAAGGATTCCTTCATCCGGTATAGGATACGCCTCTACGGAAGCTCCCCTACCAACCTTCTTCCTAAGGAATAACGATGTTGGAGCCATAGAACCTCTCCAAAACCTTGGCTAATACCCCTCGAAACCCTAGCCGAAGCCCTCTCTCAAGTTGGGGAAAAGATGGAGAAAAGAATACCAAACTTAGGGCTGAATTGGCTTTACATAAGGCTAGAATCGGGCGACTACACGGGCGTGGATGCTCCACGCACCCGTGCGGAATTTCCATACGGGCGTGGATAATTTCCACACGCCCGTGTGGATTCTTTGCTTCTCTGATTTCTCGGGCAGCTGTGAACAGTGCTGCTACAGTATATGCTATAGTGTTGGTACAATACTCTGCTATAATATTCGACCTGAATAGCTTCCCAATTCCATACTTTCATCGGGGTAACGCAAGCGGGCACACATTCACGTCGTGGATCACTTGCTTCTTCAATGGTGTACACGTTGGTGGAGCTCTTGTTCTTTGTGCATAAGTCAGAATGCTCAAGTGTGACTGCCTTTGTGCCCCTCCAAATGGATGTGCCCACTCGAATACGAGGAGGTTGGCACACACTCTAGCATCTCACAACTGACCTATATCTTCGTGTTTGAACCTTAGCAAGATTTCTTCCAAAATTGGTGCATTATGATCCTCATTAGCCTATTTCCTTCATACTCGGCCTCACAACCCTACTTGCCTAAAAGTAACATAAAAACACACATATTAGTGTAATAACCCAAGAAAAGTAATGCTCAACATAAGGAAAGAATGCTTCGCATTCATATCACACAACCACTTATCAGTCATTCAATCAACACTCGAAAGCATAGAAGAGGTGAACTACGCCCCGAGAGATGATTTGAATACAATTGAGGCAGAACTTCTAGTGAAGGAATATAGCTTGAGCACTTATGGTAACTTAGAAGAAACGGAGGAGATTGAGGAACATGATTTAAAAAATTACAGAAGGGTAAAGTCATCAATTGAAGAACCACCAGAGCTAGAATTGAAACCTCTCCTTGAGCATTTAGAATATGCCTTCCTGGGGAAGAATCGACACTCCTTATTGTCATTGCTTCGGACTTAACAAGGGAACAGAAGTATCAGCTCTTGAGCGTGCTGAGAAGGTACAAAAAGGCAATTGCGTGGAAGATCTCTGATATTAAAGGAATCAGCCCGTCTTTTTGTACTCACAAAATATTCATGGAGGATAATCACAAAACCACTGCAATTCCCCAACGAAGACTCAACCCCAATAAGATGGAGGTTGTGAAGAAGGAAGTCATAAAGTTGCTTGGTGCGGGCATTATTTACCCGATCTCTAATAGCTCTTGGGTGAGCCCAATGCAAGTGGTGCCAAAGAAAGGGGGGATGACGGTCATCACTAATGAAAAAAATGAGCTTATTCCCACAAGAACCATCACAGGTTGGAGAGTCTGCATTGACTATAGGAAACTCAATGATGTTACAAGGAAGGATTATTCAACAAGCATTCAAGATTGGAACTCAATTAAAAGCAACAATTAAACAATGCATAATGGAAGGTCAATGAAATAATAACATCCCAGGGTTTATAAAATCCATGTACCCACTAGGGGGTTTAGCTCTCCATGGAGTAGGTGCTCTGAAAAATAAATCTAGCAAGGAGACGCCATAAGAAATGCCCTAAGGCTAATGGGGATGTGCCAGAACGGAGTGAGGGTTAAAAACCCGCATGTGGTAACATGCTTGATAACTCATCCTCTACCCTCAAAAGATTATGTTCATCATATTTTCAGGTTATCGGTAAGATGGAAACCTTCATCTATGAGCACCTGTGAGGTAAGGAGAGGTACGTCAAGCCTAGTGACATTAAACAAATGCTTCTTGGGTGGTAACCCAAGTCTTTACTGTTTTTTCAGTTTTAGTTTAGGACTTGCATGAATATGGCATTGAGTATTGGCGTCTTAATTTTTGCATAGAAATTGCTGTGTTTCTCAGCTGGATCATTGGTATCTTCATGTGCTTACTTGTGTGTGGCAAAGTATCTAGGTAGTTTGACCGTGTCTTTCATGTTTCTCTAGTTACTTATGCAATTATAGCAAGATATTTACCAATGAACCCATTTATTTAAGAAGCGATGCGATATATGGCATAAATGTGTAACTGTTTATGTTGCCTCGATGAAAAGTGGATTCAAGAGTGTTTTGGTGGGGGGTACTGCAGCAAGTTACTGTAGCAAACCAATGTAGCAATTTAATGTAGCAGTTATTGTTCACAGCCGGCCGAAAAATCAGAATTCCAGTGAATCCATACGGGCGTGTGGAAATTCCACACACCATTATAAAAATTCCATAGGGGCTTGTGGAACATCCATAGGTTTTTTTCTCGGATGCCGATTCCGACTCTATTTAAAGTCCGCCTTTCGGACCCTTTTTTATCTTTCTCTCAACTTTTCACTGTCTTTTGGGAGGCCATCCGCTAGGGTTTTGAGAGGCTTTTGGAAAGTCTTTGGAGTGGTGCTACTAATTCAACACACTATGAGATGTTGAGATTGATAGATTTCTCCACCGAGACATAGTGTAGAGTTAGTCACTGTTAACCTTAGATTTGGGACTGTGTGTTTAAGGATTTCCATGACTCATTAAGCATGAATTAGGAGATTGATAACTGCTTGTGTAGTAAGAATGCGAAATATTCTTTCCTTATGATGAGCATTATTTTTATCAGTTTTTAGCCCTAATATATGTGCATTTATGTTACTTTCATGCGTATAGGGTTATGAAGCTGAATGTTAAAGAAAGAAGCCAATGTAGGTCGTGAACGCACTATTTGGACGAAATCTTGAGAAGGTTCAAACGCGAAGTCATAAGTCAGGTTTAAGATGCAAGAATGTGCACCAACCTCCTTGTATTCAAGTTAGCACAATGATTCAGAGGGGTACAAAGGCAGTGACATTTGAGTATCCCGGCTTGTGCATTGATAGCATGATCTTCACCAATGAAGTTGTTTATTGAAGAAGCAAGGCGATATACGATGTAAACATGTGCCCGTTTACGTTACCTCAATGAAAACATGGATTTTAGAATGTTTCAGGTCGCTATTGTAGCAGGTTTTGTTCAGAGCCGGCCGAAAAAATGAAGTTCATTGAATCCACACGGGTGTGTGGATGCTCGATTCCAACCCTATTTAAGGCCGATTTCAGCCCTGATTTCAGGATCGTTTTATCCATCTCTTCCCCAACTTGAGAGAGGGCAGCGGCTAGGGTTTTGAGAGGTATTGGCAAGGAATTTGGAGAGGTTCTATGGCTTGAATTCACTTATGCAATATGTTTACAATCAAGGATGTTCTCTCCTCCAGTAGTCAGCCCAATTATATTCATGAAGGACTAGGCAATGGACTGGAGAGACCACCCGAGTTAACCTGTTCAATTAATGAGGCGGTCATTCAATCAACACTCGAAAGCATAGAAGAGGTGAAATACGCCCCGAGAGATGATTTGAATACAATTGAGGTAGAACTTCCAGAGAAGGAATATAGCTTGAGCAGTTATGGTAACTTAGAAGAAACAGAGGAGATTGAGCAACATGATTTACAAAATTACAGAAGGGTAAAGTCGTCAATTGAAGAACCACTAGAGCTAGAATTGAAACCTCTCCCTGAGCATTTAGAATATGCCTTCCTTGGGAAGAATCGACACTCCCTTATTGTCATCGCTTCTGACTTAACAAGGGGAAATGTAAGGATCAGCTCTTGAGTGTGCTGAGAAGGTACAAAAAGGCAATTGCGTGGAAGATCTCTGATATTAGAGGAATCAGCCCGTCTTTTTGTACTCACAAAAATATTCATGGAGGATAATCACAAAACCACTGCAATTCCCCAACGAAGACTCAACCCTAACAAGATGGAGGTCGTGAAGAAGGAAGTCATAAAGTTGCTTGGTGCGGGCATTATTTACCCGATCTCTGATAGCTCTTGGGTGAGCCCATTGCAAGTGGTGCCAAAGAAAGGGGGGATGACGGTCATCACTAATGAAAAAAATGAGCTTATTCCCACAAGAACCATCACAGGTTGGAGAGTCTGCATTGACTATAGGAAACTCAATGATGTTACAAGGAAGGATCATTTTCCTTTACCGTTTATTAACCAGATGCTTGACAGACTTGAGGGGCCTTCTTATTACTGTTTCATGGATGGACTTTCGAGATACTTTCAGATTCGTATCGCCCCAGAAGACCAAGAGAATACTAGTTTCACTTGACCTAACGGGACATTTGCGTATCGTCGAATGCGCTTTGGGCTTTGTAATGCACTGGCTACATTCCAGAGATGCATTCTTGCAATCTTCGAGAATATGGTGGAAAATATTATGGAGGTGTTTATGGATGATTTCTCGGTCTTCGGAGATTCAGTCGAGTTATTCCTTACAAATCTTGAGCGAGTCTAAAAAATATGTGAGGAGACTAATTTGGTTTTTAGTTGGGAGAAATGCCACTTTGTGGTTAAGGAGGGCATCGTACTCGGTCATAAAATTTCAAGGAGAGGAATTGAAGTAGATAGAGCAAAAATTTCCACCATTGAGAAATTACCTCTACCAAGTTCAGTAAAGGCAATACGAAGCTTTCTGGGACATGCAGGGTTTTATAGAAGGTTTATCAAAGACTTTTCTGCAATTGCCCAACCATTGAAAAAGCTCTTGGGAATGCCTTCCTATGTTTGAAGAACAAACTTATTGAAGCACCAATTGTGGTTTCTCCGGATTGGAATTTACCTTTTGAGGTGATGTGTGATGCAAGTGACCATGCAGTTGGTGCAGTATTAGGACAAAGACAGGATAAACACTTCAATCCTATCTATTGTGCAGGTAAGAATTTGAATGATGCACAAGAGAACTACACTACCACGGAGAAAGAGTTGCTAGCGGAGGTCTTTGCTTTTGATAAATTTTGGTCATATTTGGTGCTATCCAAGGTAATTGTTTATCCTGATCACTCTGCACTCAAATACCTGTAGAATCAGTCAGAGGCAAAACCTTGATTGATCCGTTGGGTGCTTCTACTACAAGAGTTCGATTTAGAGATAAGAGATAAAAAGGGGACAGAAAACTTGGTTGCTAATCATTTATCACGCCTTGAAGGGCCTAATGATGAGGAGTGGAAGAGAGAAGTGATAATTGACACATTCCCTATGGAACAACTATGTAGCATTCAAAGAGTGACAGAGGATGAGACTCCGTGGTTTACTCAAGTGGCTTACTCATCAACAAAAGAAAAAATTCTTCACCGATTTGAAGAACTATATATGGGAAGACCCCTATTTGTTTAAAGTTTGTGCTGATCACATTGTCAGGAGATGTGTTTCGGTGAAAGAAGGACAGGATATTCTACTGCACTGTCACTCGGGCCCAACTGGGGGGCATTACAGTGGAAATAGAATGGCTAAGAAGGTTCTTGATGCAGGGTTTTACTGGCCAACAATTTTTCAAGATGCTCAAATGATGGTGCAGCATTGTGATAAGTGGCAAAGAGCCGGTAATATCTCAAAAAGAGATGAAATGCCACAATCGTGGAATCAGGCTTGTGAGATATTTGATGTTTGGGGGATAGATTTCATGGGACCATTTCCTAGTTTTCACGGTAATAAATTCATTCTTTTAGTAGTGGATTATGTCTCCAAATGGGTGGAGGTGCAAGCACTTCCATCTTGCGATGCGAGGGTCATGGTGGAATTCCTCAAGAAATTGTTCTCATGATTTGGCACTCCAATGGCAATCATTAGTGACCAGGGTACTCATTTCTGCAACTCCCAACTCAAAAAAGTGTTGAAACAATATGGAGTATCACATAGAATCTTAACTGCTTACCACCCCCAAACAAGTGGGCAAGTCGAAGTATCTAATAGGGAATTGAAGAGAATCTTAGAGAAAACTATAAGTCACCACAGGAAGGATTGGGCTGATTAACTTGATGATGCACTCTAGGCATGTAGAACGCCATGTAAGACACATATTGGATCAACTCCGTGTAGGTTGGTCCATGGGAAAGCTTATCACTTGCCCGTCGAATTAGAGAAAAAGGCTTATTTGGCTATAAAGCAACTAAACTTTGACTCTCATGTAATCGGCCATAAGAGAAAATTCCAATTAAATGAGTTGGATGAATGGCGAGCCATGGCGTATGATAGCTTAGTACGTTACAAAGAGAAGGCAAAGGAATACAATGACCGACACATAAAACAAGCTAAGCATTTCCAAGTCGGAGATCAAGTGCTTTTCTTCAATTCACGACTAAGGCTTTTCCCGGGAAAATTGAAGTCTAGGTGGTATGGGCCATATACAGTATCACAAGTATGTCCTCATGGCTCAGTAGAAATTTGTCACCCAATAAAAGGTGCGTTTAAAGTCAATGGCTATATGTTGAAACATTATTTTCAAAGTGGCAACACGGCCCCAAAGCCTCGAGGTAACTTCCCTCCATTTGGTCCACCATGATCGGTTGACGTAATGCACGTCAAGTAATGATGTTAAATAGGCGCTTCTTGGGAGGCAACCCAAGTTCATTTCATTTCTCGTATTCTTTTTCTCGTTTGTGTTTGTGTGTTTAACTTGTGTTTTTAATGTGGTTTGGTTGCAGTTGTGTTTTCATCATTTTTCTTAGTCCATTATCCTTTGTATTCTCTTATTTGTCATGTGGTATTTGAGTAATTCTTGTTTTTGATGCAATCTTGATGATGTTTTGAGTGTTTTGTCGATGTTTCCAGCTTTATTTTTCATGGTTTTAATCATAAACAAAGTGTGCAACGCGTGCAGAATCAATGTGCGTCAGGAAAACCCCCAGGACCATCCTTATGGCCATAAGGATGCCCCTCGAGACTCATCCAAAGAGTCTTGAGGACCATCCTTGCGGCCACAAGGATGCCCTTCATTACTGTAGCACTTGGCATTTTCTTGAATTTTTTCATTCTTTTGGTGCCTACTTTGCTTGTAACCTAGTTGGATGATCTCCACTTTATTTGTTAATAAGTGCTTGTGTGATATGAATGTGAAACGTTCATTCCTTATGTTGAGCATTACTTTTCTCGGGTTTTTACACTAATATGTGTGTTTTTATGTTACTTTCGTGCAGGTAGGGTTGTGAGGCCGATTATGAAGGAAAGAAGCCAATGTGGATCACAATGCACCAATTTTGGAGGAAACCTTGCTAAGGTTCAAACGGGAAGACATAGGCCGGGTGTGAGATGCAAGAGTGTGTGCCAACCTCCTCGTATTCTAATTGGCACATCCATTTGGAGGGGCACAAGGGTAGTCACACTCGAGCATTCCGATGTATGCACATAGAACAAGAGCTCCACCAAATTGTCTATCATTGAAGAAGCAAGTGATCCATGACGTGAACATGTGCCCATTTGCGTTACCCCGATAAAAGTATGGATTCGGGAAGCTATTCAGGCCGGATACTGTAGCAGAACATTGTAGCAAAGTACTGTAGCACCATTGTTCATAGCTGGGCTAGAAAACAGGAATTCAGAGAATCCACACGGGCGTGTGGAAATTATACACGCCCGTGTGGAAATTCCACATGGGGCTGTGTAAAATCCATAGGCCCGTGTGGTTGCCCGATTCCAGCCCTATTTAAAGCCGATTCAGCCCCGATTTCAGTATTTTCTTCTCCATCTTTTCCCCAACTTGAGAGAGGGCTTCGGCTAGGGTTTTGAGGGGTATTGGGTAGGGTTTTGGAGAGGTTCTACATCTCCGACATCGTCATTCCTTAGAAAGAAGGTTGGTAGGAGAGCTTCCATCGAGGCGTATCCTATACCGGACTAGGGAATCCTTGGACGACGAGTAGAAGACTCTCCACAAGACCATCGACACGACCATCGAGGGGATTTCTCTATGGATTCATTGCTTTTACATTCTATTTCTTTGATTGTACTTAGCTCCATGGAGAGCTAAACCCCTACTGGGTACTTGGGTATTTGTGAACCCTAGGATGTATTTGTTTCATTGAATATCTTTATTATGCTTTCAATTAATTGATGTTTATTGTGAGTTCAAACCTTGAATGCTTTATTGTATGAACATTTCCTCTAGAGTGACACTAGGGTTGAGAGTTCTCGTTGGTAACCTTGTGAGTGAGTGACACACCACTACCGTTAGACAAAGCTAGGTTGGAGAGGGTTGAGAGGGTGAGTCGAGAGGTACAGGAGCGTCGCTTTTCCTCTCTCACGTGATAGATTCTACCTCCGTTCCTCGAGTTCTTTGCGGCCATAATAGAGTGAATGGTGTAAGGGATGAACTTCCGCTAGTTCTTAGTTGCGCGTGCAACGGAGTGAAGCGTTGAGGTGATCTTAGTATCTAGGGCTTAATCGTGGTTAGGGACCTTCCATCTGGACCAAAGGGTTATGTCTATAATTAGGAAGAGATTTATCACTTGGAATCCGTAGAGCTCATTGCAACTCTATCCGAATGTGAGGTTGAGAGGTTATCTAATCTCTCCTCCGGGACATGTATAGAGTTAGGCATAGTTGACCTTAGATTTTGGACTATGTAATTAAGGATTTCCACGACTCACCATTGCATTGATTAGGAAGCATAATAGAGGGTTCTTGCACTTGAAACAATTATCCTAGGCGGAGCTTTTATCCGAGTACCCCATCTTTATCGATTGCCTTACCTCCTCCCTTTACTCGTGCTCTCTTGCTTGTTGCTTTTTACCTTTGAGAATTGAATCATTGTCACACTTATCACTATTGATCTTTCACATAGCTAAGAAGCGAATTAAGTGTTTTTTTATTCCCTACTCCCCTCGTGGATTCGATACCCGCTCATCCCGGTATTATTACTCGACAAAACCCGCACTTGCGGGATATACGCAAGGGGACCTTGTCATTTGTGCAGGATGCCCATCAAGAGATTTGCTTCGAAGAGAGCTAGGAGGGAGCCTTCTCCTCTCGTGTAAGAGCCAAGGTTTTCTAAAGAAGAACATAAAACACGTTATACACTCCTATCACACAAGGTGTTCTGCACGGGTTATTGATTCTGGGGAGCTTGCACTTATCGCCCTAATTGTGTGGCTTGCCCCTGATCCATGGGAAACAACTAGGAATCACACCATGGAGTCAGGGAAGTTTCTCCACTCCAATTCTTTGTTTATTGTTTTGCATTTCCCACTCTTCTCTGCTGACTTTGGTACATTGAGGGCAATGTATGACTTTAGGTGTGGGGATGGTTTGTTTTACTTGGAGTGTTTTTGTACTTATGCATGCTTACTACCTATGATAGCTATGATTTTATTGTTAAGGACTTCCTAGCTTGGTAGAATGATAGTTGTGAGCTAGACACTACATGTGCTTGAATGTAGTTATATTTCATCTTTAGTGAACCTATATACTTGTTCATGATTACTTTCTCCTTGTAGGCTCCAACCAACCCATCATAATGACTTTGGCATTAATTTGCTAAATTTTATCTTCAATGCACTTCAAAGAGCTTTTGGGTTCCTTTACTGTTTTCTCTAGCTTAAAGTAAACTTTTGTAGCAAGTCTATATAAGGGACATGAGATACAGTTTGTACATGGGAAAAAAAAATTGAGTCTATGACAGTATTCCTCTGTTAGTATAGCATGAATGCGTCTATGTAGACGGTATTCGAGTACGTTGTGTGGTTCTTGTGCTAATCAGCATGTGCATCCGTCAGAAAGATTGTAAAAATTTTTATGCAGTCTACGTTAGTCGGACTAAGGAAAAAAAATGGGAAAAAAAGTGTGTATGTTTGTATATATGTGTGAAAGAAATAAGGTATCTCTTTTGCTCCCTTGAAACTTGCTGCGTAGTCATTTGAAAGTTAGAGATTTATCTAGGAAACAGAGGACTCTTAATTGAGTATTGAGGATGCCTATAGCATCTTAATGTCATTATCATTATGTGTGGGGTGAATGGGCATCCTGGGGTAATCCAGGGTGTGGAGGTCAAGGTGGGAATTAACACATACTAACAGGAGCACTCTAGATGAGATAGAACTATTATTACTTCACTATTCATTAAACAGCTGACATCTTGATTTCTATCCATTCATGCTTGTGGAGTTCTTTATTTTTGAGCTTGAGGTCGCACTATTAGCCATTCATCTTCTTACCCTTAGTTCTTCATGTTTGTTTGCTTGGGAACAAGCAAACGCTTAGGTGTGGGAATGTTTGATAAATGTTTAAAAGTATGTATTTCGCATGTATTTGTTTAGTATTATTCTTTACATTATTTATTGAATCGATGCCCTTTTTAGTCTAAATTGTGTTTTTTTTTTTTACATTTCAGGCCTAATAGAAGCCCTGGGGACTCGGCGGCGCGATTGGGGATGAATTCGCATCAAAACGCCATCTCTCGAGCCGATTATCAGATCATCGCTGGGCTTCTCAGCAGAAAACTTAAAATCCCGAGGGGTCGGCATATAGCCTGTATACTGACCCATTTACCCATCAAGATTTCGGCATTTATAAGGCCTTGATGGGCATGTTTTGGGGGATCTTCTTCTTGATTCTTCATCTTCTTTGGGCAAGGACGACTAGGGTTTTGAACACCACTTCCACACCACTTGAACCCGAGCATGAGGAGGGCAACAAGAGAGGAAATCCTAGCATTTCTTGGCAGGGAGAGCAAGAACAAGGAGGATCTACTTCTAGGGGCTACATTGTTAGGAGGTTGAAGACAACGGGAAGCCACCCCTCCAAGTGGCGTCTTCGGAAGGTTTTCTCCGGGGATTCTTGCATCATTCGGCCTTCACCATTTGAGGGAGTGTTCCTCATGTTTATTTTGGTTGTTTGTATGGATTATTTGGTTTCTTTATTGAACATGAACAACTAAACCCCTAGGTCACCGGATGTAGGTGAACCTTGGGGGTGAACTTGTGATGCTTTGGATTATTTGAGTAGTTTATGCATGTTTGGCTTGTTGTGATCCTTGTTTGGTGTTCTTGATTGTTATGGTACATTTGATTGAGTGATGTATCAAATTCTTGGTAGCACTTTGTAGCATGATCATTGCCTTAGTGCTAGACTCCACCAAACTAGGAAGGGTTTATTGTATAAATACGTCGTGACCATCGGGTATTTGTACCCCTCCATTCCTAGGGTTGAAAAACTACTTGTGTTTCCACCCCTAACTTTGTGAAAACCGCCATTCTCCTTGCAACTGTAGGGGAAGTTGAGCGGAAGAAATTCGCTACCAACACTTGCGACCGGGTTAGGGGGTCAATTGCCGTGACCATCGGGTTGACCTAGGTTTTTGTTTTCTCGGTCCAACTAGCCACGTGCTTAACTACTCAATTTCTTACTCACTTAAGTAACCCCCTTGGGAATCCACATCCATGACCGTTTTCCAACCTTGAGCATCTCCCGTGTTATGATTGTTTCATAGTTCTTTAGAATTTCTCGCGCTTTTCATTTTTGCTTTTTTCTTTCTTTTTCTCTTACCTTGGAATCGGTGAGCTAAACAACAAGTACGAAGTGAGTAAAGTAGCTCCTTAGGGCCCTTGGGAATACGACCCACTCGTGGGTGCGTGAGTGGTTTATTACTTGACGCACCCCGTGCGGCTTTGTGGGTGTTCACACTTTCATCGATTAATCCTCATCAGCCAAACCATTAAACCGGTCCCGATTGCTCGCAACATGTGGATAAATGTCGGCCACTCGAGTTCGAGCATGTAATCGAGTACGCACAATGCTCAATTGTGTCCCCAATACTAAAAGGTCCGCATAATCGGATAATGTCCGACTGCTCCTCATTCTCGCTTTCTACCATGTTTTTTCGCACTCTTCTACTTCTAATTCAACTAGATTAGACTGTCCTTGCACAATTTCTTCCCCTTTACTCTAAGTGTATGCGTCGAGCTCCCGGGATCTCCTTCAATCACGATGGAGGGGTACACTCGGGTCATAACCCGGAGTCGCACTCAGAAACAAAATCGTAACAATGATAGAAAAGAAGATATGAAATAAATTAAATGAATAGCTAAGAAAACAAAGTGCAAAGTATCTCTAAACGCCTACTCCCCGGGAACGGCGCCAAAAATTTAACACGTCCGTATATGCGTGTAAACCGCAAGTGCACAGGTGTCGAAGTAATAATCGCAGACGAGTGGGTATCGTATTCACAGAGAGTAGGGAATAAAGACGCTTGAGTTGTTTCCTAACTAATGTGGAAGATGAAGAGTGATAAGTGTGACAAAATAAGAAATAACGAAAATAAAAACAACAAGATAGAGGGCACAAGTAAAGGAGAAGCTAAGGTAATCAGTAAAGATGGGGTACCCGGATATTGATCCGTCTAGGACAATCATTTCAAGTGCAAAAACCCTCTTTTATACTTCCTAATTGATGCAACAATGAGTCATGGAAATCCTTAATTATATGATCCCAAATATAAGGTTAACTATGCCTAACTCTATACATGTCCTGGAGGAAATATTGAATAACCTCTCAACCTCGTGACTCAGATAGAATTTCAATGAGCTCTAGGGATTCCAAGTGATAAACCCTATTCCCTATGTATGGACTCTAACCCTTTGGTCCGTGAAAGATCCCTAGCCACAATAAAAGCCCTAGGTACTAAAAATCACTTCAACGCTTCACTGCTGTACCTGCAACTAAGCCCAATGAAGGTCATCCCTTAGCCCATTCATTCTACTATGGCCACAAAAACTCTTGGAATGTGGAGGTAGGATAGATCACAATCGGAGGGGAAAGGAATGTCTCCGCCACCTCCTCGACTCATCCTCTCAACCCTCTCCAATCTATGTTTGTCTAACTCTCATGGTGTGTCACTCACTCACAAGAGTTACCAAGAAGAACTCTCAACCCTAGAGTCACTCTAGGGGAGTATTCATACATTCAAGTCTCCAAGATTGAAACTCACTAATAAACATCAATTAATTGAAAGCATAATAAAGAGGTTCAATGAAACGAATACATCCTAGGGTTTACAAATAGCCAAGTACCCACTAGGGGTTTAGCTCTCCATTGAGCTAGATACAATCAATGAAATTGAATGTAAAAACAAAGCATCCATAGAAAACCCATGACACGCCTCAGATATGCGTAAACCGCAAGTGCACTGGGTGTCAAAGTAATAATCCCGATGAGTGGGTATCGATCCACCTAGAGTAGGGAATAAAAGGCACTTGTTGTTTCAACTAATGTGGAAGATGAATAGTGATATGTGTGACAAGATTTAATTCTCAAAAGTAGAAAGAGAGAGCACAAGTAAAGGAGAAGGTAAGACAATCAATAAAGATGGGATACCCGGATATTGTTCCACCTAGGACAATCATTTCAAGTGCAAGAAACCTCTATTATGCTTCCTAATCAATGCAATAGTGAGTCGTGGAAATCCTTAATTGCAAAAGTCCCAAATCTAAGGTAAAAATGCCTAACTCTATACATGTCCCGGAGGAGAAATCGAACAATCTCAACACCTCCCACTCGTATAGAATTGCAATGAGCTCTAGGGATTGCAAATGATAAACCCTATTCTTATCTATATACATAACCCTTTGGGCCAGGTGAAAGATTCCTAGCCACAATTATGCCCTAGATGCTAAAATCACTTCAACGCTTCACCCGCTGCACCTCGCAACCAAGCTCCCCAGTGGAAGGTCATCCCTCAGCCCATTCACTCTACCATGGCAGCAAAGAACTCTTGGAATGTGGAGGTAGGATAAATCACACCGAGGAGAGTGGGACGCCTGCCACTCTCTACTCACCCTCCTCAACCCCTCTCCAATCTAGCTTTGTCTAACTCTCATGGTGTGTCACTCACTCACAATAGTTACCAAGAAGAACTCTCAACCCTAGTGTCACTCTAGGTGAGTATTCATACAATCAAGCATACAAGATTGGAACTCACAATAAATATCAATTAATTGAAAGCATAATAAAGAGATTCAATAAAATGAATACATCCTAGGGTTCACATATACCCAAGTACTCGAGTAGAGGTTTAGCCTTTTCAGTGGAGCTAGACACAATAAATGGAATCGAATGTAAAACAAAACATCCATAGAAAACCCCTCATTAGTCACATGGCGATGGTCTTGTGGAGAGTCCTCTACTCATACGCAGGGTCCTTTTTGTCCGCCTAGATACACCGCCGATCGGTGCCGATACAAAGCCTCCCACTAACCTTCTTCCAAACGGCGTATGCATGTTGGAGCTATAGAACCTCTCCAAAGACCTCAGCTAATACTTTTCAAAACCCCAGCCACGTCTCTCTCAAGTTGGGGAAAAGATGGAGAAAAGAATGTTGAAACCGACTTTTAAAGTGCCGAATCGATTTCGCCACGCCCGTGAGCGACTCGTGATTTTTCATCAAGGGCGTGCGGAATTTCACATGCCCATGTGGATTCTCCATTTTCCTCGCTTTCTCGCCTGGGCCGTAAATGGTGCTAGTAAAGTATTCTTGCTACAGCTCTACGCTCTCCTACCATAGTATCGGCCCCGAAATACTCCCGCCA